>NC_049910.1:13314590-13418679 GCF_001411555.2 Juglans regia
AGGATGGGGCTTTGACGACCAATGTCATGGTCCTGGGCTCCTTCCCTGTCAGAACTAAAAGAGTGATGGCTCCCATTGGTTGAACGACGTCTCCCATGAAGCCCTTGAGCGGCATTGGAGTCGGGCGTAGTTGATATGGACTGATTCCCATCCTGACAAAGGCTTCCCAGAACGGGATGTCGACTAAATTGCCGTTTTCGACTAGGATCCTCCGGGTTTTAAAGTTTGTCACGTGCATCGTTACCACCAATACGTCTTCATGAGGATGGAGGAGGCCTTCTTCGTCCCTCTAGTCGAAAGTTATCATGGTGCCTCCAATGCGCCGTAGGGGCCTGCTTATGGCTCTTTCAAACACTTCCTCATAGCGTGCGCTTCGGGCATGTGCCTTTTGGGCCTACGAAGTGGTTCCACCTCTGACATATCCTCCGGTGATTGTGCTGATATCCCATAGTGGTTTGTTCTCCACGTCTCATCCCTTGCTCCTTGCCTTCTCGAGCTTGCGCCCCGCCAGGAACTAGAACGCCTCCCATCGCGTCGGTCCATCTGGTCCTCTGACCCTCGCGTCCAGTTAAGCTGGTCTTCTTCCTTTATTCTCTTCAGGGCTTAGCAGTCTCGAGTGCTATGTCGGTTGTTCATGTGCTACTCAAAATACGGGTGGTTTTCAACATCTCGAGGTTGTTCTTTTTGGGGGCTCGAGCATTAATTCCCTTCCACAACCAAGTTTGTGTGGGCGTGGCTCCCTTGGGGCCGAGCCGGTGCTTCTCCTATTCTCTTCGTATCTGGTGCTCCCCTCTTTCCTCCTCCGCGGTCGCAACCTCTTCGTTGCCCTGACGCCTTCAGATCCTCTTGCTCTATCTCGGATCGTCATGGGCTAGTTAGGGCCTTGAGGGTGTCTTCAGCGTTGATGAACCCATATGCTCGGTCCATGAACTCTATCAGCGTGGTAGGGGTTTTTCATGCTATTTCTGTCATGAATGGATTCCGAGACCAGATTCCCCCAGAAGGGATGCCAACGTGATCTTTTAGTGTTGGTCATCGGTGGTCATACGTTCTTGATTGAACCGCGAGAGATACGACTTCAGATTTTTACCGTCTCGTTGTTTGACAGTAAGGAGGTAAGCTGCTAGGCGTCTCCTCTTACGACTTGCCAGGAACTATGTCATGAAGAGGCAGGCGAGCTCCCCGAAGTTATCTACTGTTCCTACGACAACGACCCAAACCAAGTCTGGGCAGCCTCTTTCAGTGTTGGTGGGAAGGCTTGGTAGACGATTTCTCCTAGGAAACCTTACAGGGTCATGTGGGTTTTGAACTTCTCCAGGTGCTCACATTTCCATCTGGGGGACCTTAAACTTGGTGGGAAGTGGCACTGTCATGACTCCTACATTGTATGGGAGGTCAGTACTGGCGATGAGCTGCTCTACGGTGGATTTCGTGTCAATTTTCTTAGCCATTTCTACGCATTTTTTTCCAGGCTTTCGGATTTGGAGGTGCATCTTGCGTCTCTCCTCTTCTGTCGCAGCATCCGTAGGGGCCCGCAGTGAATACGCATGTTTGTTGGCACTCAGTTCTCCTCCCCTCACTAGATCCTCGTTGGTGCGCCTAAGGGTCGCATTCTCCTGGTGGAGCATCCCAATTTCCTCCATCAGTTTCCTTATTATCTCCTCCATGCTCATGAGTCTTGCTTCCATTGTTCCCTCCTCGTTATCTCCCTTTCGTGCAGTTTGGGACTGCGTTGCTGCCGATATGCAAAATACACGCTTTTATGGAAAAACTAATCCCATAGACAGCGTCACTATTGATGTCTTGTTTCACAGCCCGAGCAGTACCACGATGACCAAGCTCACACCACCTGCAACTAAGAGGGAGAAGAGGCTCTAGTGACGTCCGGGGTCACTCCAATGTCAAAGTTAGTAAATAATCTTCTAGTGACAATAAAGGCTCAGAAGATTAGAGGGCCCTCCCGTAGAAGGGATGGCTACTATTTATACCTGATTCGGGCTCAATTGCTGAGGGAGATCGTGGCATGTCAGGTCGTACCTGAGTCAAACCTGCTACCACTCCTCCTCTGCTACAATAGTGTGTCAATCCGCGACTTAGGCGACTGAGGGAGATCATGGCGTGTTAGGTCGTGCTTGGTTAGACCTACTGCCACCTTTCTGCTAGGGTTGGGTGTCACGTCGTGGCCGAGCCGTCTTGTGGACTCTGGTGTCACGCCATTGTGTGTTGGGCCTTCGGACACATGCATTGAATGCGACCTGCCTCAAGTCTGACGAGGCCATGATTGGGCATGCCCAGCCGTCCACGTACAGTAGGGCGTCCTGCACGGTGCCATATGGTATGGCCTAGTAGGTTGACGAGTCCAGAGACGCTCTCCTTGGAGTATCTGAGCTCTGTGCTGAAAGGCCTTCCCGGGTAGGTTTGCAATTACGGGCTCGGCAGGTGGTCCTCTAGCCTGGGCTTTTAGCGCATTGCAGGGTTTTGTCTAAGGGTTTGGGGTTTCGTAACTTGACCTCCTTGGGCCTAGGCCCTTCTGGGATGGTCCCCTCCCTCACAACTAGCAATAGGGATTAAGTGATTAATATCTTTTGTTTAGTATGTATAGATAAATTGTTGGTTGTTTTTGTTTGGCTGGTTGGTAGGACTCATGTGAACCACTTTGTTTGATAGCTCACTCGGTACTCATTCGGTTAGACTCTAATTGAACTTGACTTGTGAAAAATAAAGTTCAACCGTGAAAGCAGATACCCGCTCGATTAGTAAATGACACATATTAGACTAAACTCGACTAAGTCTTGTTAATGTCCTCTCGTTTATGTCCGAGTCGACTTGATTAAAACTCATTCATATATTGATATATATATATATGTATTAGCTAATAATATAAATATAGCATTTTTATAATTAAATATATAATATGTAACCTAATTATTTATACCTATATATTGAATATGCATCACAGCTATATTTTATAATTTGTACAATAACTAGTGGATAAGAATTAATAATTTTATATACTAGTACGTGGAAACTATATATGAAATAAATATATACTATCATATTAAGTGTATGTATTAATAATTTATGTAGGCATATAATATATTAATTATGGACAAATATCAACTAGCTACATATTAATTATTTATAAATTTCTAAAATCTAATAATTCAATAGAGGTTCTACTTGTTAGTTGTACAAATTCAATATTAAATTTTTTATTTATCTAATTTATCAATTATTAAATCTTATTCAAATAAATAAACAACTCAAGCTCGGCTAGATTCAAGCTTGGCTAGACTCGAGCTTGTTTTTGGGATGAGATCAAACTCGAGTTGGGAGTTTAGTTTACCGAGTATAGCTCGAATAAAGATTCGAATTTTTTGAGACGAGCCGAGTTTGATAAGCCAAAAGGGGGCTCAACTCGGCTTGATTACAGTCCTACTGGTTGGTGTTATGTTTTCTTTTTACCTTGTTTTTCTCTTTCAAAATGTATTTTTAGTGTGTACAATTTTCTTATGTCATAAGTAAGGGTGATTGATAATACCAATAACAACAACAATAATAATGAGCATTGCCCTTTTATTTTATTTTCTATAAAAGAACAAAGGATATTGTATTCTAGTTCCATGACTTGTTTGTAGTTAATTAGTTTCATGTCTTGCCAATCTCATATCAAATCTTGCACAAACTAAGACGAACCATTTCTACGAATTACGTGTTCTGGCCGTTTCCACCTTCACACCAATCAAATGAACCATTTTTCAAATGGTTATATATGAGTTTGAATGACAGGGAGAGAGAAAAAAGAAATGGTTACGATACCAAATTCATTCAATTAAAACATATGCTTTTGATTACTTTTTAGAGTACATGTAATTTTATTTACCTTTTACTATTCGAACTCTAGTACCTAAAGTTCGAGAGAGATAAATATAAGGGTGCTGGGTGGACACCCATATGTTGCCCTCTTGACACCCCTGCACACTCCCCTCTGGTCACGTATGGATAGCAGCCCGTCATGTCCTCGTAGACAGGCGGGTGACGGGTGGGGCTTCCCATCCGCCCCCATCTTTTTTTATATATATTGTTTTCAATTTAAAAACTTGAAAAGTAGACTCTCTCCCTACTTCAATTTCTTTTTCTCTGTTACTTCTCTTTCCAGACTCTTCTTCTCCCTCTCTTTTCTCTTTTATCTTCCTCTCTCTTTTCACCCCCCCTCCCCCGCCCCCCCTCCCCTTTTTTCTTCCTCTCCCTCTCTCTTTTCTCTATCTTCCACTCTTCCTGCCCTCATCTCTTATTCTTTTTTTATTTCTTCATCATTTCTCTTCTTATGTGTTATGTACCATGGGAGACCAAGACAATCTAATAACTTGAATACAATTTCAAATTTTTTGGGGCGAGGTAGAGGGGTACAAGGCCCTACTACTCGCCCCTATTTTTGAGAATCGGCATATCTATAAAAATGGATTTCAATTTTTTTTTTCCTTTATTTAGCCAATCTATCACGAAAAGTTAAAAGGGATAAAGTAACTTTGTGTTACTTGTTTTCTAAATTTAATGTTTCTTCTTCCACATGTAAAAAAAGAATAAATAACTCAATCAAATAAAGTGAGGCTTCATCAAGTGCTTCTTTAGGAGCTAAACTTCTATTTATTCATATTTTGAGAAAAAGTATCACTTGTTTTTAATTCCCATTTTCATAAGAACAAATATTATAGTTTGCATTTCGAGAAGGCATGAATACAACGTGATAACTTCCGTCCTGAGAGTTATTTGGTATTTTTATACAATATCCCTGATTCCTCTCGATTTGTAATTCAATAGACAAATTAATTGGTTTCGTTAGGTTAACCATATACTGTCTATTATCAACAATTTCTACATACGGTGGTAAGATGATGTCTTGAGCAATTATAGATCAAGGACCCTTGGCACAAATAAACACATGTTCTCATTCTCTTATCTTATTAAATTAAATTAAATTAAATTAAATTTAGAATCCCATTCCGAGTTCTGAGTGTTACTTAAGTTGAATCCACTTTTATTCTTTCTCTTTTTAAATTTATTAATTTAATAAATTTGAAAATGCAAAAATGGTAAGGGGAAGGATTAGTCACTAATATTTGATTATGTTTCTAATCTTTTTCACCCCCTCCAATGTCAATAACTAGAATGAGAATTAACAAAAAAGAGAATATCAATGCATCCTCCATTTCTATCAATAGACCTGCTAAAGACCCAGACCATAAAATACTTACTACGATGAGTCTATTATGCTGGTTTACCAATTTAATATTTATAGTTGTTTAATAAATTTTTAGAACATCATTAAATATTATATATCCACCTAATATATTATTTTTATATTTAAAAAAAAATAAGAACTCGAGGAGAAAATGCGTTTGATGATAACTCAAGTATCTAAGTTTATAACACTAGGTCTTGCTTACATTTAGAAGTTATCTCATTTTATTATTATAAATTTTTTAAATTTATATATAAAATATAAAAAATAATTCAATTTTTTAAAATTTTAAAATAATAATATTATAAATAATATTTTATTAAATTCATTTAAAATTATATTTGAATCTAAACAAACATAAAAAATAAAAATAAAGGTCAAGAAGTGCTTTAGGGGAAAAAAAAATAATAAGAAGAAAATAAGAATTAAGGCAGTATAATTGAAGTTAGGCAAAACCAATGATATTACAGTTGTTCCCCACGAATGATCCTATTTATAATTGACAACCCTGTCACTCTCTGTCACTCTTACCGATATCATTCAGTTGACTGCATCTCAGTGGACTGCACGTGTCGATCATGATCGAATTCACGTATGCAGCCGTTTAATTAATTAATTAAGAAAATGGAAAAATCGAATCATATTGTTTTTTTTTTCTTTTTAAGTATTTTTAATTATTAAAAAAATAAAAAATATAAATATAAATAAATGAAGAAAATAAAAATGTATAAGCAGTAAGATTCAACAGTAAGAAGGATTCCACTAATATTTTTCTTAGATTTAGCATTATTTAAAAATGAAAGTTGAATTAATTAGAAAGTTAATACAAAACAAGATTACAAGAAATTTCTAGAACTCAAACAAATAAATGCAGCTAACCATTCACAGGGCCAGGAGTCACCAGCGCAGGACTCGGCTGATTGAAAGGCGGAGCCGCCAATGTTGGAGGCGGCGGTGACGGCGGAGAAGGAGGTGGGTTATAGTCAGGCGGGGGCGGGCTTGGGTTAGGATTGGGTGGGCTGGGCTGGCTGGAGCTGCTGGGATCAGGGCTTGGATTTGAGATGGGTGGGCTAGGTGGGCCATATATAGGATTGGGTATGGGAATCGGAGAAGAAGAAACTGAACGGCAGGAGTCGCCGGAGCATTTGTGGGTCTTCTGGAGCGGGTGGCGTAGAAGTCCAAATCCCAAGACAAGACCCAGAACCACCAACACCGTGACTACGAAGATGAAGATCTTCGTAGCTTTACCCACGTAACACATTTCCTGCTTTTCTTCTTCTTCAAAGGTTTGAACTTGGGAATTCTGAATCTGATATGGGTTCTACTTTGCTTTTCAATTTAGCAGAAGTGAGATTGGAGGCTGGGTTGGTTTGCTTTCGTCTTTTTCTCATGGCGTCGTCGTGGGGTGGAGAGGATGGAGGACAGAGAGTGGAATAGAAGGCTGCATTTGTGCGTGTTGGTTGGTCGGTTTAGTTTGGATTGGCGTTTCGTGGTTTTAAGGATTGGGAAAGGGTTTATAAATCATAAATTAAGGGCTTGAGATGAGACGTGACAAGGAGTAATTCTATATATAATTTTGTATAATTTTGTATAAATTTTGTATAATTATTTTAAAAAATAATAAAATTTATTATTAAAAAATCAATTTTTTAATATGAATTTTATATTTTATTTATCTTTTTAGAATAATTATGTAGCAATTACATAATTTATAGTTGTAAATATATTTTTTTAGTATTGCTAGAGCCACCACCGTAGGGGGCTCCTGGGAGCTACTGTTGGCTCTAGCATTTGCTTTTTGATGTGTTTTTTTTAATTATTTTTTATATAAAATTTTTTAATACTTTTAAATATTAAAAAAAGTAAATAAATTTAAAATATTATTAAAAAATATTTTCTTAATCATAAAGTAAAACAAAATTATTAAAAAATACTTCATTAATCACGAAGTAAAATAAAAAATTTGAAAATAAATTTAAAATATTATTAAAAAACAGTTTCTTAATCATAAAGTAAAACAAAATCATTAAAAAATATTTTTTCTTAATCACGAAGTAAAATAAAATTTTACTTCGTGATTAAGGAAGTATTTTTTAATGATATTATGAATTTTTTTATTTTTTTAAAATATTAAAAATTATTAAAAAAATCTATATAAAAAAATTAAAAAAATACACATTAATGCAAGCGGTAGCTCCCAACGGAAGTTGGGAGTGGACTGCTTAGCATTTTCCTTTATTTTGAAGTAAAAGTAAAAATTGATTAAAATATTATTTTTATTTTTAAATTTAAAAAAATTAAATTATTTATTTTATTTTATATAAAAATTTTAAAAAATTGAAATGAAATGAGGATGTTTGTGGGAAGCCATGTTGTGTCACGTGAAGTCCAATTTAAAAAGGAGAACCCAACAGTTGCTTTCTTTAAAAAGGATTTACCTCTTTCTTTATTTCTTTAACGACCAACAGTTGCTGTCTTTGCAGTACTAGGTTATAATAATGCCCTTAACCTTCTCCTTAATTTCGTTATTTGCGAAACAAAAAGCTGGGGAATGAAATTAGCCGTTAATAAAGGGGAAGGGAAATACATGGAGAGTGGAGGCAGACAAGCATGTCTGCCATGATATTCATCGGGGATGGAGCTGGAATGGCGACTTGGCACCCGCGGCTTCTCTTCCCTTTCTCTCTAAACTTGATTATTGCAGGGAAATTAAAAAAAAGGAGCAAGCTGACAGTCAAGTAACACTATACTGAAACAAGCCAAACAAAAGCTAATTAACGATGAGACTAGACTGAGTTGTGGACTGAAAGGAACTTGGCAAGCTTGTGAAGAGGAAGAAGGAACTTGGCAAACTTGATCAAGCTTTGAAATTATTGATTCATTGGTGACTTAATTCATACAACATAATTGAAACAGATAAACAGTAGAAGGAGATGGTTTAGATCGTGAAGAGGAAGAAGATCGAAGCTGAAGCCTACAAAAAAAACCAAGAGAAAGCAAAGTCATGACTACTACTAGCTAGCATGCATAAGTTCGTCAATGGCCCTTTGGCTTGATGGCACATTCATGCAATCCCAAGTTGTTCTACATACCAGTTGTTCTACTTGTAGGTCGGTTGCATTAGTGCATTCCACTTTCTATTGCCAACCTTGTGGAATCTTTTCTCATTTTAATTAATTATCTTTTTGATTTTGATGGGGGAATTTAGTATAGCCCTGGTCAATAATATAAACAAAAAACGTGGTAAAAGCAACCAGAGTAGCTGGATGTCAGCTTTGTTGTTGACTTGTTCATGATGACTTCATGCTAGAGAAATAATTTAAAATAAATAAATAAACAGATTAAATTTTGATTTAAATTGGATATTCATTTCAATTTATTATTAAATTTTTTTAAAATTTTTATATAAAATATAATAAATAATTTAAATTTTTTAATTTTTAAAATAATAATAATATTAAAAAATAATAATAATATTAAAAATAATATTTTATTCAATTCATTTAAAACCAATTTAATTCGTTTCAGAATTCAAACGGAATCGTATCCCCGATTACCAACGTCACCGGCCAAATTTAAGGAAGGGTTGATAATTGAGCAAAGAGTTTTTGAAGTCCCTTTATGCTCTGTCATGGTCTTACAATTTCCACGTCATCCCACCATTTCTCAGTCCCAATAGGCACCCAACCCCTTGTAGAGGTTGTTCAGTTCATAAGTTTGTGTTCCAAATTAACTCAGTTAGATTGAGATTTTATATATCGCTGTTTCGGAATAACTTCCGTAACTCTGGATAAGCTCATATTCTTCCATATTACTCGACTATATATATATATATATATGGCACTCCAAGAAACCAAGCGCTTCTTCTGCATTTAAAATCCATATATATATCCACATGGGAAGTCGCATTAATGCAATATTGTATTCACACCAAACGCCGTCTATCCTTAACAAGACGTGAGTGAACAGAGGTGCAGCCAAGTTCCATGGCAGTAATCAGATCACAGGCTCCAACAACACTCAGTACAGTACATGATCTACATTTAATCCTCCTTTTGCCATTTAATTAAAAAAAAAAAAAACCGATGAAGCTTTTAAAGGGGTCACATATCTTCACATAACTATTAAGTAATTCGTCATTTTTTATCTTTTTATTTAAGAGTAATGCGACATATAATTTTTAAATAGAGACTATATTATAAATTTAGTTAATTTTATCTTTAATTTTTTTTAAAATTACAATAATATTTTTATCAAAATGATATTTTTTTCATTTAATAAAGGGCTTGCACATGTAATTCTTAAATAGAGACTATAAATATAATTTCTCTTTATTTAAATACACATATTTAAATATTAAATAAATAAAAAAAAGTGATAAATGAAATGTTAATTAGGTAAAGACGTGTAGTGTAAAATTTCATGTAGAATTTCTCTATATCAAATAACCCCCGATATCATGGTGTTCAAGAAAATAAACAGTGTACAGGTAAGTATTGTGTAGAGTGGCTACTAGTGGTCACGTGGGTGTTGGCAAGAAGTGGTACGTTGGCTCATTAACTTCGTTTGGTTACTAAATATCTCTCAACTCATTTTAACTCATTATTATAATTTTTTTAAATCTTAACATAAAATATAATAAACAATTCAACTCTTTCAAATCTCAAAATAATAATAATATTAAAAAATAACATTTTAACAATATTTTATCATCTCAACTCAACTCATTTCAACATCCAAACGTAACCTAAGACTTTGTTTGAATAATGAGTTAGATTTCAACTATCTCATTTGATTTAATTATAACGATTTTTTAAAATTTTTAAATAAAATATAATAAATAATTTAATTTTTTAAAATTTTAAAATAATATTATAATAATATTTTATTTAATTTTTAACTAAAAAATAAATAAAAAAACAAATGAAAGTGGAGATGCGGGGTATCGATCCCCGTACCTCTCGCATGCTAAGCGAGCGCTCTACCATCTGAGCTACATCCCCTTGTGATGTAATCGTATTTGTATTTCTATTTCAGTAATGAGAGGAATAGCTATAGCCTATTGATCCGGCTGCCCGACCTCCACCGAAATTCCTAAAAAAATCCGCAGGCCATCCTGAGTCCCTGACCAATGCATCTACCCCAATTTGCGTATTAGCTCAATGTCATGCTAAAATCATGGGAAAAATTCACATAATTAAGTAAAAAAAGAGATCAGCATGAACAATATTACTACTCAAATAGTGTTTATATTGTTTTAAATTTAATGTGCTTCATTTCTGAAAGAAAAGAATAAGATCGAAGAGAGAGGCTATTCCGATTCATACCAAGTTCGTATGTATAAGAGAGATTTGAGTTATATACGCATGTAACACAAATCTTTTGTACCCCTTGAGCTCTCCAGGTCCAGATGATTTTCCAGCAACCTTTTATCAAGATCATTAGAGTATTGTGGGAGCTGATGTTGCCTTTGCTGGTAAGGAGATTCTGCTAAAAGAAGTGGCTTTAATGAGCTGAATGAAACTTTCATCTCTTTGATCCCAAAGAAGAATTCCCCTAAACTGGTATTTAATTTTCTCCCTATTGGTTCTTTGCAATGTTTTCTATAAAACTATTGCAAGAGTGTTAGCTAATAGGCTGAAGAATATCTCGCATGCGTTAATTTCTCCAACTCAAAATACTTTTGTACCAGGAAGCTGATTAATCTCAGATAACATCATTATAATATATGAAGCTATGCATTCCATGTAACACAGAATGAGAGGCAGAAAAGAGGGTTACATGACTCTAAAATTATATATGAGCAATGCATATGATAGAGTTAGGAGTGTAAATTCAAACCGGAAAACCGGTCCGGGATTGATTCTTAGAATGTGAAAACCGGCCGGTTCTGGTCCGGTTTTAGGATTTTTCGAACCGGATTGGTTGATAAAAATTATATATAAAAAATAATATTTGTGTTATTGTATATATAAGTTTTATACAAAATATTATATATATATATATTAATATATATAAGTTTTATATATTATGTATAATTATAAATTTTTATGTGAAATTTTTATATATAATATATATAATTATATATATTCATATATGAAATAATTTCTTATTATAATTTATAAATTATTTTATAAAATGTTAATAATAAATCACTAAAAGTTTATAACTAATACTAATAGTCTAATATAGACTAATGACTATAGTTATACTTATAATTAATACTATAAGTTTTTACTAAAAGTTTATAACTATTACTAATATTAAATATATACTTTATAATTAATACTAATATATAACTTATAACTATACCAATAGTCTAATATTAATACTATTATATAGTCTAATATATTAATAAAAGTATAAAACAATTTTTTTTTTAAATCAGTTATTTATTTATTTATTTATTTATAAATAAATTTTTAATGACTAATTGTGAAACTTACATTTTAAAAAAACTGGAAAATCGGACCGGACCGGAAACCGGTAAAATCAGAAATACCGGTTTAGGAGGGTAACCGGTGCGTAATCGGTTTTGAAAAATACAAAACCGGTATATACCGGTTCGATCCTAAATTTTGTCCAAAACCGAACCGAACCGAACCGGACCAGTTACACCCCTAGATAAAGTGGAATGAACCTTCTTGGAAGCTGTTTTGCAGAAAATGGGCTTTGATAGGTAATGGACTAATCTCATAATGTAATGTGTGAGTACTGTGAGCTACTCTATCCGCATTAATGGAGTTCCACAAAGAAGATTCAGACCCTCGAGAGGCCTTAGACAAGGGGATCACTCTCCCTTTATCTTTTTATTCTTTGTTCAGAAGTGTTTAGCTCTATCTCAAAAAATGCAAAGACCAAAGGCCATATTTCAGGCATACCTTTTGCTCGAGGTTCTTTGCAAGTTAATCATTTATTTTTTGTAGATGACAACCTTCTCTTTTGTATGGCTAATTCCATGGAGTGAAGCCGACTTTTCAAACTGTTGGAGTCATATGAACATGCTTTTGGCCAAAGATTGAACTTGGAAAAATCTTCTATCTTCTTTAACAACAATACCAGCCAAGAAGTTAAGGACATTATCTTAGCTACTGTAAGGATTAGAGTAACAAAATCTTATGAGAAATATCTGGTGTTACCTTCTTATGTGGGCAAACACAAATCGAAAGCCTTCAATTTAATATTGGACAAGATCAGGAGCAAGATCAGTAATTAAAAAGTGAAATTTCTATCACAAACAGGCAGAAAGATCCTCCTTAAAGTTGTCATTCAGGCCATCCCTATTTATAGTATGGGTATATTTAAGATTCCAAAAGCCATTTTGAAGGAGATTAATAGGATAATGCAGTAGTTCTGGTGGGGACAAAAAGAAGCTAATTCAAAGATCTATTGGTTGAACTGGCAGCAGTTGAGCAAGGCTAAAAGTGCAGGAGGGTTGGGATTTCATGACTTTGAAAACTTTAATTTTACTTTATTAGCTAAGCAAGACTGGAGGCTAATTCAATATCTACAATCATTGGCAACAAGGGTTTTAAAGGCAAAATATTTCCTAAGAACATAATTTTTTGAATGCTAAAACGGAGAAGTAATACTTTCTTAAGAAATGATATTTGCAGTTGTAGAGTGCGTAAATATCACATAATTATTTAAAAAAAAAGTTAATAAATATAAATGGATCCACTATTTTTCAAAAAGATTACGTTGTTTGCGTACTATATGATTATTTTTAACATTATTCTTAAAAATTTGATCAGTTACTCTTTTGATCAGTTATTTCCAAAATCAAGATGGCAAAATCATGGGTGCTCCACATTGTTCTCTGCCCCAAGTTTCTTCGAGTCTTTTACGCGTCATTATCTTTCTCTCTCTTCTGCTCTCCAACGACATGGACATCTTAGGCATTAACGAAAATCCCCACAGTGAAAATCTTTCCTTGGAAATCATAGAAAGAAAAATTATTAAATTCTCACCATTTTTACCCATACGACCCGAATTCTATATTTACGTATAGTTTTTGAGTTTCTTGGGTTGGCTTGGAGCTTTGCATGATTTGGTTTCTCGATTCTTTTTACGTTCATCGATTGAATCTCGGATAATCTGCCGCATTCAAAGCAGCAAGATTGAATTAATAATGAAAGATTTTATACATATCGGAAACGTATACGTACATATCATATTGGTCAGGTTCCAATCCCAATTCTGAGCTTTTTAGATTGAGAGACTGACAAAGACAGGGGTTATTGACGAAGTTGTAGATTTTTCATGGGGTACTGAATAAAAGTAGTGGAAAATAGAGGCTTTTTGAGAAGTTGGAGGAATATACTTTTGTTACGTTTGGTTTTGTTAAGAGATTTGAAGGTTATTGTATTCATGTTCAATGAAATGAGAAGGGAAATATGCGGTTCGCGTGATTTGGAGAGCAATGGAATTGAGAAGGGCTGGTTATGCAGCTGTTATTGTGATTTTGCTTTCCGCATTGTCAATAAGGGGTTCAGAGGTGAAGAGGAAGTTGGCAGAAACAGTCATTAGCAATGGTGATTCGACAGAGACAGATGGTCATGACATGGTATTGAACTCATGAATTACAATTCTTTCGAGGTTTTTGTTTATTTATTTTTGTACAAAATACGAAATACGATTAGAAATTAGGGATTTTTTTATTTCAATTCGTTATGCAATTGTGGTATAGGGATGGCAGATGTTTGGAATAGGATGCCTTTATGACTTCGTGGAAATTATCAAGTAATGGTAGTTAAATACTTGCTGCGATATACAGGTTCTTTTACTTTTGAGAAACAAAAAGTCTTTGTTTTATTAAACCATACATCAAATGCACTCAGCCAAGATAAGTGACTGAACACATGTGGGTACATCTTCAATATCAATAACATCAGAAACTAAGGAAATCGCTTGTTTGGCTAAGTTGTGAGCAACTTGGTTAGCTTCCCTTCTGATATGTCTTACTGCCCAGCTACGAAGAGAGGACAGAACTGCCTTTGTGTCTTCAACTATAACATATATGTCGGGCTCCAGTTTGTTGTTGAATTCTTGATTGCATTCACAACCAGTAGAGTCCCCTTCAAGATCAATTACCTGCAGTTCCAATTCTAAGCAGAATTTTGTAGCAGTGAAAGCTTCCCGCGGCGCTTCAGCTGTGAACATATCAGGATTTGAAGTTCTAGGGGCTCTTAGAGCTGCCAATTGATGACCCTCATGATCCCTCTTAGCTACTCCAATACCTACTTTATTCTTCTTCAAGTCAACTGAGATATCCCAGTTGACATTAAAAGATCCCTCCTGAGGCTTTTCCCAAATTGTCATTGAGCTTTGTTCAGTAGTACCTTCAACAATCTTCTCCTCTTGAAGCCTTCTAAACTCTGCTAAATCTGCCGTTGCATTCCTCAATAGTATGTTAGAATGAGTAAAAGAGCCTCTGGGAATAAATGCATTCTTCTCATCCATAAACCTCAGTCCACTACTGAAACTTCTTCCATTTCTTCATCCTCCAGAGTGCGACTCAATACTATTAAAAACTGTTAAAAAGATCGCCTTGTACACATCTTTTTTGAATCCTTCTTTCCATTTGGCTCGATACATTCTTTTCTGCAGGACAGGACCATAACATATGTCCAGGCGATATACAGTTTCTAGATGCACATAATATTATAAATTACTTTAAATATATATTGGTGATTACCTTGTTTAGACTATTAGTTGAATCTGTTTGGCCAATCTATGTTGTTGTGCTACCATTAGAATGAACTAGAGGTCTTTTTTCCCCAATAAAAGCTTGATACATAAAGGGGGTTGCAGGAGTTCAAGGGGAATCAAATGGGTGAGGGGATTTGAATAGATATGGCGGAATTCTCAATATGGGAATGCTTCTACAACATTGTGAAAGGCAGCCTACCTGGTTAGAGTGTGTGCTGCGACATTGGTACTTCGGTAGACTTTGACAATTGATCAAGAGTCTGTGTGCTTTAGCACGGTGTAGATGCCTTTGATTTAGAGGAGCATCTTCCAGTCTCATGTGATATGGGCAGGTAGAATGGCAGTGATGATGAACTTTCATAGTGATATTACCCATGCCAAATGATCTTCCATGTCAAATTTGAAAGGCTAATGTAATTATTTCCATGCAAATGACTTTAGGAGCGTTATGTTATGGATGAGCAAAATTCTAATTTTCTCTAGATATTCCATTTACATGTTCAGGAGTAGATCAATTTGTAACTAACATCACTATGGGGCTTCAAATATATGATTTTGAGCTATGTCTAATATTGCCCTGCCATAAGTTTAAGGAAAGTCAGTCTTAGTTGTTTTAGGTGTTCAGATCTCTGGGGTCTCGAGGTAGATAGAAGCAAACAACTCAGGTATGAAACTGGTTTAATCTCAATTAATGTCGTTTTCATTTGATACACACACGAAAGAATAGCTGCCAAAAGGGGAAAAAGATAAGAGTACCACATCTATTGTACCATTTGCAGTAAACTGATGTTCTATGAATGATTAAATGATTTCAGTGTGCATTATCCTTCTTCAAGTGCATGTTTGTTAATGGATGTATGTAGAAAACATCATTTGTCACATCCTCCTCCTCAGCAATGTTGTATCTTAATATAATTAAGGCATCTTATGAATTAATATATATCTGTGTAGCGTAACAGCAATTGCAGTAAGGAACGGGATGGAAACTTTATAGTTCTCAAACTGAACTCATAGAGAATTAGTAAACTTTGTAACGAGTTGGACCGAGTTAAAGAGGTTATAGCTCTCACAAACTCATAGAGAATAGTAAACTTTGTAAGGAGTTTTACTGATTTAAAGAGGTATTTGATGAAATATTCTAACTGCAGGTGGTACAGATATGGATTCATTGCAGGAAAGAATTGATAAACAGGAAAGATTCTCTAGTTTTTTATTTTTCCATCCTAAAGGAAGCAATCACCAATAGAATATCAGCATTTTTCCCAATAGTAAACATAGAAAGATATTCAAGAGTTCTACCTTCCCATATTAGACAAACAGTTCTGGATTGCTTGAGAAGAAAAAATCTTCGGCTTCACGTTCCTGGCAAAGTGGCTAGCACAGAGAAATGGATCATTAATTGTGTTGAGGGGCCTCAGAGTTGGCCAAATGCCCCAAGAAGATATCTGGTTAGTCAGTCACATCGACAGATAGCAGCAAACCCTCCTCCAGCTCTAGCTCCTATCCCAGCATCAGCCTCACCTAGTAATGATCCAGCACCATCTGATCTAGTTCCTGCCAATTATTCATCTCCGAGCACCATAAATTTTCCACCTGTTCACCATGTTGTTCCAGGAAAATCACCAAAAAAGCATGATGGCACTAAGATGGAAAAAAATGTTGTTGTCGCTGCCACTGCAGCAGGAGTCCTTGCCTTCGTTGCACTGCTCCTTTTTTGCTGTCTTAAGGGTAGTAGCAAAAAAATTGGTGGAAGAAATGGACAAAGAGATGAAAGACCTCTTCTCACGTTAAGCCTGAATTTTTTTTCCACTGGTATGCATTTGTCAGGATTTTGTGCATTACTCATTATTGTCTCCAATTATAGTTCATGTTCTGATGATCTCTAGAACATTAATCTTTCAGGTTCTTCACAAAAGTCTGTTAGTTTAGGAAACTCAAGTCGTAAAGATCTCAGTTTTGATAGTGGAAAGAATCCATCTTTACTTATCAATATGTCCCTAAAGCATGGAAACAATGATTCCTCGCTGGCTGTGGCACCAGCATCAGAAGGTGCAGAGCCAGTGCCATTACCTCCTTTAAAACTCCCTCCTGGAAGATCAGCTCCTTTACCTCCTGATCCACCAAGTCCACAACCACCACCACCTCCTGTTACTCAGTCCCCACCACCTCCTAAAATTGCTCGACCTCCACCTGCTCCACCAAAACTAATGCCTAGGAAAAATCGATCATCATGTCTTGGACCACTTCGTGAAAGACAAGAGGGAGATGATCTTGATGGGGAGTCTGGAGCCCCGAAGACCAAGTTAAAACCATTCTTCTGGGACAAGGTTCTTGCCAACCCTGATCAATCAATGGTCTGGCATGAGATCAGCTCTGGATCATTCCAGTAAGAACATATCTATATCTTTTCAGTGAATAAGCACAAGTCAACTGTCATTCAACCGCTGAATCTTGTACAAATTTTACAGGTTCAATGAGGAGATGATAGAGTCGCTATTTGGTTATAACAATATGGACAAAAACAAAATTGACCGCAAGAAAGAGGCAGCATCACTTGAGTCTTCAGTCCAGTATATTCAGATCCTTGACCCTAAGAAAGCACAAAATTTATCGATTCTTCTACGAGCACTGAATGTGACAACAGAAGAAGTCCTTGATGCTCTTCAAGAAGGTCTCTCTCTCTCTCTCTCTCTCTCTCTCTCTCTCCTGGAAAGGCCATTAGTGAAAAAAGCATTTCATTATTAGTATGAATAAATGAAAATTCTTAGGAATTTTCCTAGCTCTATTCGTGAAGAGCTCCCTTCATATACACACAAGAAAATTGCTGTTTGTTACAAGAAATAGCTGAAGCTGCAAAGTGATATCACGTGTACTAAGAGAAGCATGAAAAAATCATTTAGTGAGATTGCTTGAAAAAAGCAAAATATACATATACACATCAAGATTTGAAAAAAATAGAAACAGAATTGTCTTGAATTTTCATGTAAGTTAAATTTTAACCAACTTGGTCTATTAATATTTAGATGAAGATTATATGGTGATCCTGTCAGGAACTGGAGTATCATTCTAGTTAGATGGGCTCAAAAGTTTTGTCATTTTATCATATTATGGTGCATATATTAATTATTTAATTCTGCTTGTTAATGTGTAGGGTGAATGTGCTCATAATTAATTAACTTCACCAAAACGATAGGTTTGGGATGTGACCAAGGTTCTGCACGTTTGGGCCTGTGCATTGAACAATTTGAATTGCAAAGCATTCAATTGGTATTGTTTCAGATGAAAAGAGAATTTTAGAAAAGACAAAATAGCTTGGGTAATAGAAGTATATCGGCTGCAGACCATTCATCCTCAATACCATGCTCGTGTACTGATTGGTACAAGTGAGGAAGTTATGTTGAAGGAAATATCAATGAACAAGCAGTATGTAAAGACTTGTGTGAAAGCTACACCAAAGAAACTACGAACAATATGTTTTATTTGCTATTACTTTTGCTAGCCTAGATGCAATTTAGTGTCTTGTTCCATGTCCACTTAGCCAAAGTTGTTTAGTCATGTTTATGTTTAACTTTATGTTTAAAGGCATGAAAGCTATAAATTAATTGAATCAGGTAATAAGCTTCCCGTGGAGCTCCTTCAGACATTGCTTAAGATGGCACCAACAACAGAAGAAGAACTAAAGCTCAGGCTGTTCAGTGGTGATCTTTCTCAACTGGGCCCTGCAGAGCAGTTCCTGAAAGTTTTGGTTGACTTTCCTTCAGCATTTAAACGACTAGAGTCACTTCTGTTTATGAGTTCGGTTCAGGAGGAGATCTCTAGTGTTAAAGAGTCCTTGGAAACTCTAGAGGTGAGACACTAGAGCCCCATTGAATTATATTTTGCAAGGTATCTCATTCTATAGTTCCTCTTTCAGTAGGCATGTAAAAGTACAGGATTGTGGACCATGGCATCCTCATGCTTTTTATGCCAGAGATACAAATTGTGTCTCCCATCTAATAATGTGGTTGAATGTAGCTCTAATGTCCCAGATCCTACATCCCTTTAGTAAACGGTATCCAAAAGTTTCTGGTTAGATAATCTGCCTCATCTTAAATGGCAGGTAGCTAGCAACAAACTAAGAAGCAGCAGGCTATTCCTAAAACTCTTGGAAGCAGTTCTCAAAACTGGAAACCGCATGAATGATGGTACTTTCAGAGGTGGCGCACATGCATTTAAGCTTGATACACTCTTGAAACTGTCAGATGTAAAAGGAACTGATGGCAAGACCACACTACTGCACTTTGTCGTTCAGGAGATCATCCGTTCTGAAGGCATACGAGCTATCCGTATAGCCAGAGCAAACAAGAGTGTCTCCAGCACGAAAACTGACAATTTTGCTGAGGATCACACTGAAGAATCAGCAGAGCATTATTGTAAGCTTGGTCTTCAGGTGGTTTCAGGCTTAAGCAGTGAACTCGAAGATATAAAAAAAGCAGCATTCATAGATTCTGATGGCCTAACAACTACAGTGTCAAGACTCCACCACTCAATGATAAAAACTAAAGATTTCCTGAATGCTGAGATGAAGAGTCTGGATGAAGACAGCAAATTCCATCATGTACTGGGTAATTTCGCGGAGTGTGTGGAAGCTGACATTTCAAGGCTATTGGAGGAAGAAAAGAGAATCTTGGCTCTGGTGAAACAAACCGCAGATTACTTCCATGGGAAAGCGGGAATGGATGAAGGCTTGCGCTTATTTGCAATTGTACGTGATTTCTTGAGAATGATAGACAAGGCATGTAAAGAGGTTAGGGATACTGGGATGAAGATGGTGAGGACTTCCATGAAAGAGGCTCCATCAGTGTCATCTTCTTCAGAAACTCATCAGCAGTCTTTAGAGGTACATCAGCGGCTATTTCCAGCAATAGTGGAGCGGCGGATGGACAACTCTAGTTCAGATGATGAGAGTCTCTCTTCTTAGCTTTCATCTTTAATAGGTGAACTAGAATGTTTGAATTGGAAGCATATATTTTCCTCTCCCCACATTTGAATTGAAGTAAAAAAGCTTTCTGCTATTATATTGCATATGCTTTGGATGCATCTGCAACTGGAAGTAGCTTTCATCTGCACTGCTATTAGGCTATGTCAGCTTTCAAGTATGTCCAATGAGATGCAAATCCCCAAAACCAGCCAGGGGTTTATGATTTGAACCCCCCACTCATCACCTGTAGGTAGTTGTCAAAATTTACCTGATTCAACAAGCATATATAAGAAATAGAGGCATGAAATTTGCATTGCACAATCAAAGTGCCTCCTCTCCACAAGTACAAACTACAGAGTATTAACAGATTCCAAAATATTCAGATGTTTTACACTCGAGTAATGTTATACACCACACTATCATCCTATTTTGATCATACTAAATAGTATGTAACATATTCATTACCATTAGATGATAAAAAAACATGCAATAAATGATCATTTAATGGTGATAAATGTGTCATATTATACTTAGTGGGATGAAAGTGGGATGAAAGTGGGATGGTGTATAGAATTTTCATTTACACTTTGCACCTCAAACTACTACAATTAACCCATTGCCTCCTCCGACTACCAAAAAGTTTTTAATGTGCACTCTTTATTAAGATTCGATTGTCACTATTATTACTTACTTTTCATCCATCTTAATAATTAGAATTCAACAAAATTGGCAAAACCACAAGCAGTTTGAGGATTCAAAGTGTACTTTTCCCAAATTTTTTTGCCTTGTATTTGACTCTTGGCTAGGTCCAAGAACAGAATACTGAGAGATCTTAAACTCCGTTTGGATTCGAAACTCACATCAACTCATCTCAATTCATCTCATCTCATCATTATAATTTTTTCAAATTTCCATACAAAATATAATAAACAATTCAACCTTTTCAAATCTCAAAATAATGATAATATTAAAAATAATATTTTAACAATATTTTATTCAACTAATATAAAACCATCTCAATTCATCTCTAAATCCAAACGGGCCAATTCAACCTTGATATACTTGGTAAATGTCATTTATATGTTTATGGAAGTTCTTTTTTATAACACTACTATGAAGTATGAACCACATGATATATGAGACTATTTCTCTTCGAATTTCATTTTCACATCGACCTAAGATTCTTTTTGAAAATTTAAATAAATTTAAAATTTTATTTTTTTGAAAAAATGATAAAATAGTTAAAATTATAAGGGAAAAAAAATCTTAAAAATAAAAGAAATATTATAAAATTGTAGCATTTCTCAATAAGAACGTTAAATTAAGAATTGTACCACAAGAACTTATTCAAAAACCTTTTAAAGCACTGTTACTGTTAGGGTTCCATGGGGGCTGGCTCGAGGAAAGAATGGACCTCAACGGAAGGGAACTACGGAAAAGACTAGGGCTTCTGAAGTAAAAGTTAAGAGTTTGACAGAAAGTTGAAGGCATTGTTGAGCAGTCAAAGAGTGAGTTTGACTACTGATATATGGACATCGGTGCAAAACAAGAATTATATTTGTGTTACATGCTATTATATTGATCAAAGTTGGGTATTACACAAGAAAATTATAATATTTTTCAAGATTCCTAATCATAGGGGTGAGACCATTGCTTGGATGTTAGAGTCTTGCTTGGCGGATTGGGAGATTAACCGCATTTGTACGATCACCATGGATAATGCATCCTCCAATGATATTGCTATTGATCATGTGAGAAGGAACATAAGAGATAATGAGTTCACAATTTTGGGAGGCGAGTTCATACATGTGCGATGTGCTGCACATATTTTAAACCTCATTGTATGTGATGGTTTAAAAATTATTCATGATGCTGTAAATAAGATTAGAGAAGCAATAAGATTTGTGAGGTCCTCACCGGCAAGACTTGATATGTTTAAAACATGTGCAAATGAGTTGAATATTGTGTATAGAAAAATGGTGTGTCTAGATGTTCCTACTAGATGGAACTCAACATACCTAATGCTTAATATTGCTGAAAAATACGAAAGAGCTTTTGTACCAATGGGAGTGAAGGAGTCACAGCTTTTGGCGCCTCCGTTTGAAGATTGGCAAATGGCTGTATTTTTATTAAGTTTCTAAAAGTTTTTTATGATGCAACTTTGAAAATCTCTGGCTCATTGTATGTGACTTCTAATATGTTATTTCAACAAATTTGTACAATTGAGAATACTTTGAAAAACATGGGCCAGAGTGAGAATGATATGTTGATGAGGATGGCTTCTACTATGAAACTTAAGTTTGATAAATATTAGGGGAAAACGAATAGGATGAACATGATTGTTTATGTAGCTTTTGTCCTTGTCCCTCGATATAAGATTATAGCCTTGTCATATTGGTTGAAAATGTGCAAAGGGGATGAATGCAGAGATAGAATTGAGGCCAACGTAAGATTGTTCATAAATCGTTTGATTGAGCAATACCACAAGTTTTATGGGCTAGGTAGTGGAAGATCAAATATGGCTCATAGAAGTTTCTCAAGTATTATTGGTGATGACCTGGACTGTGAAGATTTTGATATAGCTCTAGAGCAATATTTTGTGAAGCAAAACAGTTTAGTACTTAGCTCAGACATGGATAGGTATTTGTCGGATGTGATTGAACCAAAAGTACCCGAATTTGATATTTTGGATTGGTGGAAGAAGAACTCATTTAGATATCCCATCCTTGCGGAGATCGCATGTGATGTATTGGGCATCCCTATTTCCACCGTCGCATCTGAGTTCGCATTCAGCACCAGTGGACGTGTAATAGACCCATATCAAAGCTCATTAACGCCGGAGACTGTCCAAGCACTAATTTGCATGCAAAATTGGTTGACTTGTGAACCACTTAGTTCTTGGGAGGTGGAGGATCATGTAGAAAGCGTTGACATCAAAGTTAAACGCTTTTATTTGTTAAGTTTGATTTTTTATTATTAATTTATCCATTTAATTTAACCTCTACATTTTTTTCTACTTAAGGTAACTCTCTTCCTTCAACTTCAGCAACTTAAGCAACTCCAAACAACTGTTATTTACTGCAGAGATAATATCATCGATGAACAATTCACATTCTACTAGGCTGATGGACTGAAAAGATTTAATGCCTTAGATCCAAACAAGCTTTTCCCTAGTAGTATGCTTGTATTCTTTAATTTCAAAACTTGTAGCTATACACACTTCTATCTACAATTTACAACATAATTTGCTTGTGATGTGGTATA
This sequence comes from Juglans regia, assembly GCF_001411555.2. Taxonomy (NCBI): domain Eukaryota; kingdom Viridiplantae; phylum Streptophyta; class Magnoliopsida; order Fagales; family Juglandaceae; genus Juglans; species Juglans regia. Next base: position 13,337,768 of record NC_049910.1, read on the forward strand.
TATAGATGTACCTGAAGGCTCTTTTATCATCATAGAGCACACTCCTATGTCAAATTTGTTCTCATGCCTTTGGTTCAATGAAGTTGATCGGTTCACTCCTCGTGATCAACTAAGTTTTGCATATACATATCAAAAGATGAGAAGGATGAATCCTGGCAAACAGTTTCACCTTAATATGTTCAAGGTTAGTAATTCTATGGAATGTCGTCACCTCAAAGCGAATGGTATAATGGTTGCTGAAATAATTAAAGTTAAATTGGTTGTTTGGGATGGGATTACCTTCTCTGTGCAGTATATATAAAAGAAATGAGAAGCTAAATGAGCATGAGATCTGGATCTAACAATTCTTTTCGATTCCTTCCCTTTCAAGACTATGAGAGGAGAGCCATAGCTTAGTAAGTAACATCATGAGCATGGCTACATATTGTTTTATTATCTGTTCTTTTTGACTTATTGTTTCTAATCATTATAGTTTTCATTTATCTGTTGTAATTGATGTCGTTGGCAGTTTATGGAGACTAATAAATCCGGATCAATGTTTTCCCCCTATTCCATATTCAAGATGTGAAGACTAATAAATTTTGATCTTTATAAATTTATTTTTTTTGTTCTTCATAAATTTATGTTTTAGTTTAATTAGTTGTGATGTATTATTATTTCTTTTGTTTTTTTGTAAATTTATGTTTTAGTTTAATTAGTTGTGATATATTATTATTTCTTTTGTTTTTTTGTAAATTTATGTTTTAGTTAATTAGTTGTGATGTATTATTATTTCTTTTGTTTTTTGTAAATTTATGTTTTGTATTGTGATGTAACAATAATATTATTTATTTTGCATTTTTATTTATTTTGTTTGGTAATTTTTTTTTTTTTTAAAAAAGTGCTATAAAAACATTTTTTTTTAAAGTTTTAAAGTCTTTTTTAAAAGAAATAAAAAATTAAAACCAGATTTATCTGGTTATAACCCGGATCCAGATTAAATCCGGATATCTGGTTACAATCTGGATTAATCCGGGCGGATAACCACCGGGATTTTAGCATTCGGATCTAGTTATGATAGGATATCCAGATCCGGATCCGGTTGAACACCCTTACTAATGAGAGTACTTCAAGTACTCTTAAATACTCTCACTACTATTCTTTACTTTATTATTACTTTTCACATATTTTTTTACTACTATTTAATATTCTATTATTACTTTTTCATTACTTTTTTACTACTATTCACAAACATTCTTAAAAAAGTCATATTTTTTAAATTGGAGGTTAAGGGATCCTTCGAAGTATCCTAATGGCCATCTAAATATCGACTTTTTATCAAATACCTGTGTTGTTCTTCCAGTTTCACTCTATACGTAGCACTGCTAAGAGCATTTTCCATCACATTTTCATACAATTATCACAACTTATAGTTACTAACTCATTTGTAAAGATAAATGATATTTACAGTTTTAAAGTGTGCAAGCTTTACACTCTCTTTAAAAAATGTGAGTAAATATAAAATTTACATGAAAAATTAATTTTTTAATAATAAAACTCAATCATCTGTAAAATTGTCAAATGGCATAGAACTAGATGTTAATTTAACCAATAATAAATAAACAGTTACATTTGAGTTGTCGTTTTTGTCAAGACATAAACGGAGTGTCGTCACGAATTTTGTGAACGCAGGCGCAGCGCACGCACCTCTTCGTAGGATTTTAAAGTCGTCTCGGTCAAAACCCTACATTATACACATTATAAAACCCATATCAAGTCTCTTCCTTCTGCTCTCTGCCTTGTAATGGCTTCTAAGCGGCTTAAAGAAGACCCACCACCCGCCTATACTTCTGGAGAAGACGAAGAGTCTGATGAAGATGCCGTTTCAGATGAAGAAGTAGAAGAAAAGAATGAAAAGTCTGAAGATGAACAAGGTGAAGAAGACGATGATGATGGGGAAGATGAAGAAGAAGAGGAAGAAAAATCCCCTGCAAGGAAACCCTCTGTAAACTCATCATCTTCTTCTAAGGTCGTCTCCAAACCCCAGACCTCATCCGGATCCGAAACTGAATCCGGGTCCGCCTCTGAGTCCGAAAAGTCCCCTGCTACCCCGTCCGTCTCCGGTTTCACCATTAAGCCGATCACTTCCAAGCCAATGGGAGAGCTGCCCAAGCCCAAGAAGCCCAACAATAACAGCAACAACCAATCCACTCCGATCGCTGTTTCTGGGTCTTTGTCGAAGCGTGCAGCAGAGACCGACCCCAGCAACACAAAGAACCCAAAGAAGAGGAAGGTATCGTCATCGTCGGCCACCAACGGCGACGATGAGGATTCGAAGAAGCCACCCGGAACCTTACAACGGCTGTGGAGCGAGGAGGACGAGCTCGCCGTTCTCAAGGGCATGATCGAGTACGAGTCCAAGAAAGGGTCGAATTCGTACGCAGACATGGGTGCGCTCCACGAGTTCATGAAGAGAAAACTCCACGTGGAGGTCTCCAAGGCCCAGTTGATGGAAAAGATTCGGAGGATGAAGAAGAAATACCGGACCAACTTCGAGAAAGGTGGCGAGGACATGGTTTTCTCTAAGCCCCACGAGCACAAGGCCTTCGAGCTTTCCAAGAAGATTTGGGGCAATGTGGCTAACAACAAAAATGAGCCATCTAGCAATCAAAAAGGCAAAGCTAATAACGGCACTTCAGTGGCATTGGCATTACCAAAGCAAGAAGTGGCTATTGGGGGAAAGGAGGAATTGGGTAATGGGGAGACGAAGGGTGATGAAAAAACGGAAAACTTTGGGATGAGTTATCCATGTTTGAATGCTGCATTGGAGACGATGGCAGGTACGGGTTGTTTGGGGTTTGGGAAGAGTTATACGAGGGATTTCATGGTGGACATTGGAAACGCCAAAGCGATGGAGTTGGAGAACAAGGGCAGGAAGGTGAGGGAGGCTGAGTTGGAGGCGTATGTGAAGAAAACGGAGTTTCTTCACGAGCTAAGTAAGCTTAAGTTAGAGATAATGAAAAAGAGGGCTTAAAAACGGAGGTAACCTTTGGGTTTATGGTTGTGTTTGGTTTATGTTTTGATTGGGTCAATTTGGTATGATTTTAGGGACAGAGTTGGATTTTGTCGAGACCCGCTGTGTCAAATTCATATGGGGTTTCAAAGTTTTGCTTTAGATCACATTATTAACTTGAGATATAAGTTTTATTATATGGGATGATTTGCTTTTGAATATGTTCATGGTGTCGTCTTGGTGTCTTTTTGTTGTTGATGTTTTGGCAGATTATCCCGAGAGAAATTCAACTGAAGTTGTGCTGTATATTCTGGTTAATTTTTAAGTTGATGTAGGGATCAGCAACGCATCGCACCAGTGCACGACTGGTTTTTATAATTTCAGAAACCAATAAAATTTTAAGCTCATTTTGAATTGTCTTTGTGCCTTAAAGAGAGGTTTCTCGCTGCTTTTTTGGTCCCCTATAGCTTGGAGGAAGAAGCTAAATTTTCTTTTCTTTCCAGTGTTTTTTTTTTGTCCAGACGAATAGAATAGGGAAAATGCATAGCATTCCTCTTATGCCAATATTTCTTCTACCATTCTTGAAATTAACAAACACTTCCACAAACTTTTTTTTAATCCAAACTTCACGTTTTCAATTTTAAAAACTGACAAACACATTCATTCCATCAAGCATAATACCCAATATTTATATCTATAATTCTTGAAACTAACATATAAATGTAGCCAACCATCAAGCATAATACCCAATATTTATATCTATAATTCTTGAAACTAATATATAAATGTAGCCAACCGCTCTTCTTTTGCCAAGATTTTTAGTTGTAGCTAATAGTCTTGAACTTTGGACTTTGGATGAGAGACTAAGGCCTTGTTTGTTTTTCAAAAACATCTCGTCTCATCTCATCTCATCTCACCTCATCATTACAACTTTCTCAAATCCCCACACAAATAAAATAAACAATTCAACTTTTTCAAATCCCAAAACAACAATAATATTAAAAAATATATTCTAACAATATTTTATTCAACTTTTTAACTTTAATCTCAACTCATCTCATCTCATCTCTGAAAACAAACGAGCCCTAAATGGCGTAACGTATGAACAGTTAGAAAAGGGGATTTGGGAGAAAGCAAACAGATCCAGGGGCGATAAGGGGAAGAGCAGTTGGAGGAAGTAAATTTGTAATAAAATAATGCTTATAGAGATGAACAGTCAGTTTTTAAATATGGAAATGAACTTAAATGCATTGTAGCTCAAAATTGGAGATTTTAGTGTATATCGAATCCAATACATTGATTTTAAATACAAATTCTTTAAATTTTAAAAAGAGACAACGTTGTTTGAAGAGACTCATGCTAATGCTCTAAAACGTTATACAAACAACATTTCTCTTTAAATCCAAACCTATGGTGCAAGCTATCATGTTTAAATTGCTCAGATTTTTTTTAAAAAATAATTTAAATATTTTTTAAAAGTCTTTTCTTAAATAAAATAAATAAAAATATAAAATAAATAATATTATTGTTACATCACAATGTAAAATATTAATTTACAAAAAATAAAATAAATAATAATACATCATAACTAATTATAATATCATTTTTGTATTTTATTTTTATTTTAAAATTTAAAAAGATTGAATTAATTTTTGTATTTTTTTTAAAATAAGACCCGGTTAAGGATAACTAGTTATATAACCGGGTTTGTAATCTGGTCCATATTAGATTTGGATTCATCTTATCCGCTCGGGTTCAATTTATAATTACCCAAATTCATCAAGATTTCCAAGTTTCAAACCTGATAAAAAAAAAAATAAAAATTCGGTTGCACACCCCTAATATCTTTGTCGCAACTCTCGTGGATGCGTTAAAAATCTACCCAACCTAAATATCGCAGGTACCGAAAAGCTTTTCCTCCAACGTTAACCACAATTGCCAAAGGCCCAAAATTGAAAATACCATGTTTTTATTCTTCCAAATAAGGACAAAGCAAGATCATGATCCATCATCATCCCTGAACGACCTTAATTCCCACGTGCCGGACTTGTTTGGACAGAGAGATAATTTTAGGTAATTTTATATATTTCTTTTATCGAACATATATAAAATATTTTTTTTTAATTTTAAATATTAAAATTTTTGATCAAATCAATATCCAAACACAAAATCTAATACAACTTTTTTAGATTTTGAAACAAAGCATAAAAAGGAATAACATTTTCCAATTTGAGAACAAAAATAATATTAAATAATTTTTTAACTTTATAATATTTTTATTCAATTTTTTCTCTCTCATTTTTTAAAATTTAATAATTATTTTAATTCAAATTATTTTATTATTATTCACAGATATCTTCTAATATTCTAAACTAGCCATAAATCTAACAAAATAATAAATCACAACCCTCATGAACCAAAATGAAGGTCCAATTTCACGACGTAATAAGATCAGTGTTAGAGCCACAAGACGATATCTTCACCCCGTACTGATCAATGTTTCTTTTACATAAAAGAGGAAGAACATGATATATATATATATATAATGTTTCCACGAAAGCTTAAGATCGATTAGCATGCTTCTAAAGAAAACATGCAATGTTTTCCTCCCTCTCCAGCTCGTGTTGCATGCGTTACTCTTAACTGCCAAAGAAACGTACTACTTTTCCCACAGAAAAGAAGAAGAAGCAGCAGCAGCAGGAGGCAAGGACTTCCAAGGTGGCCAGCTTCCTCCATGATCGTCTCAAAGCTCCAAGTGAAACCACGCAGATCGGCGCATTACCATCCTAGCATTTGGGAGCCCAATATCATTCACTCGTTAAGCTCACCTTATACTGTGAGTCACTAGCTCACTGATAAGTGATAAGCGTAGTGATAAGATTGCAATTAGTGACGATCCTCTCTTCCCAGCTAGCGGCCTCTCACCTATAATTTGCAGCTTATATCAATTATAAAACATTTGAAATATTAAACACCCTCGGTTAATCCCTTCTATGTGACCATCCGGCCATTTTATAATCACTTTTTACAACCATCATAAAAAAATTATTTTCCTTTATTTTTTCTTCCAATCAAGTTTTACAAACATCAATAAAAAAAAAATTCATTTAAAGAAAAATGTAAAAAGTTGAAAAAATAAATTGAAATTTTTGTTGTTTATGGTTATCAAAAGAGTAGTTGTTCATGATTAAGCTAAGACTTATTTTAAGCAAAACTATTTAGCCAATTAGTTTTCAAGAAAACAATTACTTTTTTAGTACTGTTACATCCACAAACGAATTAGATAAAAGTAATCTCACAAACTGATATTGCTTCATCTAATCCGTTAGATCTACTTTACAACAAAAATAACTTTATAATCTGACAAACCACGTAAAACCACATCAGTTTATGATTTTTATTTTTATTTTATGTAATTCTTTTATAGTTAGAGTATTTTCCTTATCTTTTTTTATGTTTGGTTGTAATGTGAAAATATTTTCTTGGAAACGTTTTTTTGTTGTTTGGTGCCAATGACTTATTTTGTAAATGTAGATTTTTATGTGATATATATATATATATATAAATATATATGTAATATTTATGTTTCAACTTTTACTTCTATAATTATCTTAAAGTCAAATTGCGCTTTGTGCATTTTAATTGAACTTTTTATCCTACTTGCTTTCAAGATTGATCCAGTACTAATTAGTCATTATTTTAGAAATTAAACTACTAACTATATTGACGTGGCAAACTGCATGACATGTCACTTGCCATGTAAACTAAAAAAATTTAAAACTTAAAACTTAAAAAAGTCGTTAAAAATTAGAAATAGAATTTAGAAAAAAAATGATAAAAAATATTACAAATTTAAGAAATTAAAATAGATAAAATTAAAAATGGAGGGGAGAAGACCAAACGAGAGGAAATGAATACGAAAGATAAAAGAAATCAAGTTGAGGAATAGCAGAATGTTAGGTGGGTCCCACAAATACATCTAAACATCTAAATATCTATTAGGTCATTTTTCACAAATACATCTAATACATCTAAGAGTCATGCTAGGCGAAATTCTTCTCTCTCTCTTTTCACTAAAGAAGAGGTGAAGTGTGTGAGTGTGCGTTTTGGGCATGAGGTGTCAGAGGGATGTTGTTATAACGGAAAGAGGCGCTCTTATGGAGGAATATTTTGTAGAGGAACACTTCCGTGGTGATTGTCAATCGAGAAAGGAGCAAGGTACGGTGGAATAGCATGGAGAAGGTATTGGAATTAGAGGAAAAATGGAGGAAACTCCGTTTTTCAGAAGGGGAGGCAACGAACATTGTTCTGGATGATAAAGAGGATGAGGAGTTGAAATACAAAGAAGACAGAAGCCTCGTGGGAAGAGTATGCTCAACAAGGGTCATCAGAAGGAGGTGCTGGGCTCAACCATGGACAAGGTGTGGAGAATCAATAAGGCAACAACTTTCTTAGAGCTATGCACAAACACCTTCGTCATTACTTTCAATACTCAAGCTAATAAAGAAAGAGTGTGGGCGGGGAAACTGTGACTTTTTGATAACCAATTTCTAGTTTTGAAAAGCTTTGATGGTTTTACCCCCCCAACGAATGAACTTTGAGATGGAGAGCTTTTGGGTGAGAATGTACAACTTTCCTTTAGCGTATATGACAAAATCTCGAGGAGAGCAGATTGGAGGGACGGTGGGTCAAGTGGAAGATGTGGATACCCAGATGGATGGTAGTGGTTGGGGAAATTATTTGAGAGTTCAAATTAGAATAAACATCATGTTGCCTTTACCCAAAGGGAGAACAATACGAGTAAAAGGGGATAATCTTTGGATCCCATTCAGCTACGAAAAAATGCCTAGAATTTGTTTTTCTTGTGGTTGCATAAGGCATAGGGAGTTAGGATGTAAAAATCAAGGAGGTTCTAAGGAGGGGGAAGAGCAGTATGGGGCCTAGTTGAGAGTTAGTAAGGGAATGAGGGCGAGATCCTATAAATATAACACAAATGGGGGGCTAGAGAAACATAAAGAAAAAATAGGGGTGGGAGGGGAAGAAAAAAAATGAGAGAACCCCAGGGACTTGCTTGATGGAAGAAGAGATAGACACTAACACCTCTAGAGAAGAGAAAGGAGGCTCAACAACAGATAGAGTAGAGGAGTTATCAGCCACATTGCAGGATGTAGAAGGGGAAGGAAAAAAAACCAGTGATGAGGGAGAGGTTGGGACAGAGAGTCAGGGGTTGTTTGTTATCCTGATGGGGGAATGGAGAATAAAATGGGAGAGTATGAGGGTTTGGGTTTGCTGAAGGGGGAAGGAAAGAGCAAGGCAGATAATAAAACTACTAAGAAAGGGGCATGGAAGAGGAGAGCAAGAGAAAAAGGAGGGAGGGTGGAAAATGAGGAAGTTATCTTGAGCAGGGCAAAAAGAAGCCATGATACGATGGAGGAGGAGTTGAGGTGGAAAGGGAGGAAAAAAGCAAGAGGGGAGGAAGGGGAGGTGGATGTAGACTTCACAAATGTTGTGGCGGAGGCTGTTAATCAGTCCCGCCAAATATTATGAAAATCTTAAGTTGGAACTGCCGAGGGTTGGGAAATCCTTAGACAGTTCAAGATCTCTGTAGCATGGCAGAGGAAAAAAAAATCCAATGTTATTTTTATTATGGAAACAAAGAGTGGAAGGGACAACTTTGAAAGATTGAGAAGGCGGCTTAGATTTGAGGGCTGTTTCATAGTAAAATCTGTAGGAAAAGGGGGTGGTGTGCTGCTTCTATGGAATGACAAGGTTAATGTAGAAATAAGAAACTATTCACAAAGGCACATAAATGCTTGGGTGAGGGATGGGGGTACAAATGAAATGTGGTTACTCACTGGCTTTTATGGCCAGCCTGAGGCTGGGAAGAGGAAGGAATCTTGGGACCTTTTAGCCTCATTAAATCCTGAAGGGTCTATGGGGTGGTGCATGGTTGGGGATTTCAATGAGATAATCTCCAATGATGAGAAAGAGGGAGGAAGGCCTAGACCAGAAAAACAAATGGATGATTTTAGGAATGTTCTCTCTAAAGGAAACCTGCATGACTTAGGCTGGAAAGGCGATAAGTACACTTGGAGTAACATGCATGGGGATGAATCTTTCACTAAGGAAAGATTAGACAGGGTTGTTGCTAATACAAAATGGATTGAGGTTTTCAATGAGGTATGGGTGGATGTTTTAACATCAAGAACTTCTGATCATAAGCCCATCTTGATCAATGTTCTTAAAGGAAGGAAGAGGCACTGATTTAAAAAGCATGGTTTCAAATATGAAGCAAACTTGGCACTAGAGGAGTGTAGAGAGGTGGTAAGAAAGGTATGGAAACAGAAAGAGGTGGCATGAATCCTCTCAATAAAGTGGAGAAGTGTCTGAACAAAAGCAAGAAGGCCTTACTGATGTGGAGTAGACAAAGAAAAAGAGGAAGTGAAAAGGAGATAGAAGAGAAAATAGCTGAGCTTCAACAACTACAGTTAGCTGAGAATAATTCCAATGTATATGTGATAAGGAGAGTGAAAGGGGAGTTAAGTTTTTTACTGGGAAAAGAGGATATGAGAAGGAGATAGTGAGCAAAGGCCAATTGGTACAGTCTGGGAGATAAAAACACAAAATTTTTCCACGCCTGTGCCAATCAAAGAAGGAAGAGAAACACTATAAAGGAAGTCATTAATGATGAGAACATAAGGGTCACAGGAAATATAGGGATTGAAAGAGCTTTTAGCCTCTACTTTGAAAACCAGTTATGTTCTACTAACCCATCCAGTGAAGAGATAGAAGAATGTTTGAGATGCATAGAGCCAAAGGTGACAAGGGAGATGAATGTAATGTTGTCCAAAAGTTTCACTAGAATGGAGATTGAGGAGGCTTTGAAACAAATGTCCCATTTGAAGTCACCTGGTCCAGATGGCTTCGGGGCTTGTTTCTATCAAAACCACTGAAACTTGATTGGAGAAGAGGTTAGTGAGGCTGCTTTAAGTGTCTTAAATGGTAATTCTTGGATCCCCTCTCTAAATCACACTTTTCTAGCTTTGATTCCTAAGATAAATGAGCCTTAGCTGGTGAGTGATTTCAGACCAATTAGTTTGTGCAATGTTTTGTACAAACTAATTACTAAATCCATTACTAACAGACTTAAAAAGGTGCTGTCTTTGATTATTACCCCAACACAGAGTGTTTTTTTAACTGGGAGATTGATTTTAGATAACACCATGGTTGCTTATGAGTTGATACACTATGAAAACCAGGAAGAAAGGAAAAACATGGAGTATGGCAGTAAAATTAGATATGTCAAAAGCTTTTAATCGAATAGAGTGGATTTTCTTAGAGGTTGTAATGAAGAAGTTAGGATTCAGTGTTGGCTGGATAAACCTCATAATGAAATGTGTTACCACTGTGTCTTATTCGGTGTTTGTAAATGGGAATCCTGGTGAAAGGTTCTATCCTTCAAGGGGCATAAGACAGGGTGACCCTTTGTCACCATACCTCTTTATTATTTGTGTTGAAGGGCTAAGCTGCCTATTAAACCAATCTGAGAAGATGGGCATTACTAGACCAAGTAGCAAGAGGTGGAACTTCCATTAACCACTTACTTTTTGCAGATGACTACGTTTTGTTTGGTAGAGCCTCACTCGTGGAATGGAATAAGCTGCAAGAGATTTTAATAAAGTATGAGAAGGACTCAGGGCAGCTTCTGAATAAGGATTAGACTTCTATCTTTTTCAGTAGCAACTAGGCCTGATCTCGGCCCGGTCCGGTCCAGTCTTGGGCCATTTTGTGGACCGGACAGGACCTATTCGGTCTACAATTTCTCCACCCTGGACCGGACCGAGTCACATATAGGTCCGGTCCATTTCGGTCCAGTCCGGTCCAGCGTCGGTCCAGTCGGTCTGGACATGCCTAAAATGGGCCATTCAGCCCATCTAAATGTGATTTTTTTTTTTGCCCAATTTCAATTATTTTCGGCCCATTTCAAATTTGGTACTTTTTTTTAACTAAAACTATTTAAAAAACTTGATTTTGAAAAATACAATGATAAAAAAAAAAGTTAAAACTAATCTATATAAAATAAAAAAAACCAAAAAAAAAAAATAATAATAATAATACAGAAGTTATTACAAATTACAAATTATAATCCAAAATTAACAACTTAAACACTTGACATATATGCATCAAAATTCTAGTTGCTACTTGCTACATCCAGCTTACTAATCTTCAACTCAGACTTCAGTTACTCAAGAGTTAGGATAAGTAGGGCTGTAACAAAAAAAGAAGAAAACAATTATCAAGTAGGAATCAAAATTCTAGCTGCTACATCCAAACTAGCATAATCAACAACTTCGATAGAATTTAAAAATTATAATCTTCTCACCTCTTTAGTCTTTAATCATCATTGGGTATAGGGCCAGTAGGCATTGAATTTGACCCCTCCATAGAATCAGCAAAGCTCGGGTCCCCAACAAGTTCTATCCATAAAAATTTAAAACAAAACAAGTTAAATAAAGTTACATTACATAAAAGATAAAACAAAATAAACCACAAAATATATCAAAGGTAATTTTATTACATACCCATATCCAGTTGCTTCTCAAATTCTTCAACTTCATCCATTAAAGTCCTAAGGCTTATTGGAGTAGAAGAAGAACAAAACCAGTTTTGTGCACATATGAGACCCTCAACACTCATTGGATTTAAACTACTTCGGAAAGGGTCAAGTACACGACCCGCAATGCTAAATGTAGATTCAGAAGACACAGTAGATACCGGTATTGCAAGAACATCACGTGCAACCTTTGAAAGTACGTGATATCTAACTGAATTCACCTTCCACCAAGTTAGAAGGTCAAAACTATCATCTTCATCCTCACATCTTTCAGCTAGATATCTATCAACCTCTGACTTACTTTCCAAACTATCTTCTGACTGCAACTGTTGCTTAAATTCAGCCATAATTTTTGCCTTTCTACTAGCCACATTGTCAGCTGAAAGAGCTACATCTTCATGTTGGGAACTTGTGCGCTGAGGAGAATGCCCTTCTTCATTTTCCATGTATGCATCATATATGCGGATAAATGTATTTTTCACCTTCCAACTAAAATCAAGTTTTTTTGCATGATCATGTGCATACATTTTCTCCAACCCAAAATCAAGATATCGCATCTTGTAGCGAGGATCAAGAAGAACCCCAACATAAAGCAACATATTTTGATTTTCCAAGTTCTCCCAATACTTATCAAACTTTCTCTTCATATTGATGGCCATTAATCCCACCATGGGGTTTCGTTCTTCACACTCCATATTAATGGTATCTTTAATAATAACCAACTCCGGAAAAAAAACATTACAAGTTACATATTCACCCCCCGAAAATTTTAAAGTTGCATCATGAAATAATGCAAGAAACCTCACAAACAACTGTACCTTCGCCCAATCGGATTCATTGGGAGGCCCTAACTTCTTTGATTTTCTCGTATTCACCACATGGTCTACATTTTCATCATCGACATCGTCGTCATCATCATCTCTAATACTACTAAGGAAGCATGGATCTTCTTCCTCCAACCGATCAAAAGCCCTTTTAAATTTTGAAGCCCTCTCCAACATAAGATAGGTGGAGTTCCACCTAGTCGGTACATCTAGGCAAACTTGACTTTTAGATTGAATATCTTCCAACCCCACACATTTCTGATATGTACTCCACTTTTGAGGGGATGATTTAACATAATTCACAACACCCCTCACCTTCGTAATAGACTCATCATATTCTTTTAACTCCTCACGAACAATTAAGTTCAAAATGTGGGCACAACATCAAACATGCAAGAATTCATGTTCCAAGATTGTGTATTTCCTATACTTTGTTTTTTTTTTTCAAATAAGAAACAGCTCCATTATTAGAACTTGCATTATCAAGTGTCAGTGCAAGTATTTTTGGTCGCCCCCAATCATGCAAACACATCTTTATGCCCTTACCAAGGGTATCACTCTTGTGATTTTCAACCAAACAAAATGAAAGAATCCTCTTGTGTAACTTCCAACCATTATCAATAAAATGTGCTGTGAGACACATATAGTTTAGGTTTTGCACGGATGTCCATGTGTCCGTAGTGAGAGAAACTCGCTGCTCTCGAAGAGCATTTCTCAACTTTTGTTTTTCTTTTAAAAACAAATTAAAGCAATCATTGGCAACCGTTATACGGGATGAAATTCCTACCCACTTAGGACAAACCACAAGCATAAACTTCCTGAAACCCTCCCCTTCAGCATACCTAAATGGCAACTCATCAAGAATAATCATCTTTGCTAAGGCTTGTCGGCAAGCCTCAACACTAAATGCAATAGACACAAGTCCCCCACTACCACTACCACTTCCTCCCTCCACCTTCCAAGCTAGAGTCATCTGAGATTTATCCGTCTTCTTAAACGGACATTTCTTACACTGGTGCTCAATGTGATACTTCATGTTTTTCGTACCATTGGTCTTCGTATCACATGCATACGAAGCACCACAATAATTACATGCAGCCCTAGGTTTAGTTGGATCACCTTTTAGAATTTTTGTAAAATGATCCCAAACAAATGACCTAACTCTACCTTTTTGTGACCCACCAACTGATTGATCACTTACAGTGGGTGGGGGTGGGGGTGGACGTGGAGGCATGTTTGGTCTTGACCCTTGCACATCACTTGTAGAAGACTCCATCTATAAAATGGAGTCGGGACAAACAAGACAAAAGAATAAAAGAATTAGAAAACAAGGAAAAATTATATAGTGTTAAAGGCTTAAAGCCTTGTAAATTCATGCATCTCAGATTCTACAAAGTAATTTTTCTCAAATTCTTCTACAAATTCTGAACTATATATTATATAATATATTATATTATATATATAACCTATGTATATATATAATATATATGAGTCAACAACTCTAAAAGAATTACAAATTAATGCATCTCAGATTATCAAGTTCTCAATTCTCAACTATATGAGTTATATTTTTCTACAAATTATATGCATCACAGACTCACAGTCACAGATTCACAAATTATATGCATCACAGACTCACAGTCATAGATTCCAACAAAGCCTAAAATGCAAGACAGCAAGAGTGCCAACACTGCCAAGAGTGCCAAAATTTCTACAAATTATATGCATCTCATATTCCCAAAATTTCTACAAATTATATGCATCTCAGTTCGACCAACAAAACAAAATTTTGCTTCAACCAAAAAAAAAAAAAATTTTTTCGAAGTCCCTGACCCCGTGACCCGTATGTAACCTAACATCAATTTTTTTACACACATAACATAAGCTCACAACAACTTCACAAATCACAACTAAAGTCAAGAGTCACCGACTCACCGTCTCACAAAACCAAAATCGGCGTCCGGCGCCGATAAATACCAACATTCAACATATGCGATAATGCGAAGATTAAATACCAGAGACTAGAGAGAGAGAGAGAGAGAGAGAGTACCAAAATCTCGACGGAGGGAGGCGACCGAGGGGCTGCAGGAGGGTGGATGTGAGTCGCGACGGCTAGGGTTTTCCGAATCGCACAACTAGGAAATCGCCTTTCGGGGGAGAGGGGGGGCGAAATGAGGAACTGGGAAGGGGGGGAGGGGGGGGAAACTAATGTTGAAACGGCGCCATTTGGATTGAAATTGGACCCAAACGACGGCGTTTCAACATACGGTTTATTAAAAAAAAAACTGCCCCCTCCTAGACTTAAACGGCGCCGTTTAGGTCCTATTTTATACTAAACGGCGCCGTTTCGGCTTCTTGGCAGTGGGCAGTGTCCAGTAACACTTGAGTTATACAGTACGTATTAATTTTAATATTACATAATACATTAATAATTTAATACTATAGAGTATAGACTTATATATTAATATTAATAATACATAATACATTAATAATTTAACACTATAGACTTATAGTGATTAGTATAATTTTTTTTTAATACCATAGGTCCATATTAGAGTCTATTAGTATACTAATACTATATAAGTTATAAATTATAACTATATAATTGATTAATAGTATTAGTAATTTAGTACTAGATTAATAGTATTAGTAATTTAGTACTAGACTATTAGTATTTTTTTTTAAATACCATATTAGAGTCTATTACTATACTAATACTATATATTATATAATAATACATTAATACTATAGACTTATAGTGATTAGTTATTATCAATCATGATTAATATAAGTTATAAGTTATAACTATATAATAGATTAATAGTATTAGTAATTTAGTACTAGATTAATAGTATTAGTAATTTAGTACTAGATTAATAGTATTAGTAATTTAGTACTAGACTATTAGTATTTTTTTTTTAATACCATATTAGAGTCTATTACTATACTAATACTAGATATTATATAATAATACATTAATACTATAGACTTATAGTGATTAGTTATTATCAATCATGATTAATATAAGTTATAACTTATAACTATATAATAGATTAATAGTATTAGTAATTTAGTACTAGATTAATAGTATTAGTAATTTAGTACTAGACTATTAGTATATTTTTTTCTAATACCATATTAGAGTCTATTACTATACTAATACTATATATTATATAATAATACATTAATAATTTAGTACTTATACTATTAGTTATATTAGTTTTAGTCTAATAATAGTATTAGTAATTTAGTACTAGACTATTAGTATATTTTTTTTCTAATACCATATTAGAGTCTATTACTATACTAATACTATATATTATATAATAATACATTAATAATTTAATACTATAGACTTATAGTGATTAGTTATTATCAATTGATTAATATAAGTTATAACTTATAACTATATAATAGATTAATAGTATTAGTAATTTAGTACTAGATTAATAGTATTAGTAATTTAGTACTAGACTATTAGGAGTTGTTTGGATTGGAAGGTTACTTCAGAAAATCTCAAACTGAGTTCGTACGGAGAAGTGGTCTGTCAAACCACACCTCACATCTTGAACTCATATAAGACAAATATGGGAATGACCGTTGCTTTTTGCCTTTTTACTGTTTCCATTACACGGGTGTAATGAAGGCTCCTAAGGCCCTCTCACCCACCCCTTCACCCATGCCCTTCACACACCCATCAACTCCACGCAGAGCTCGAAGGCCCTCACCCACCTCTTCACGCACCATTCATCTCCACGCAAAGCTCCTCACTCTGGGCAGACCCATCTCCTGCCATCATCGACGCCATACCTCACCATTTCAGACCACTTCACGGCATGGGCGAGGGGGCATCTCATCTACGATCTCCCAAACGCACCAGTTCGAAGGCAACCCGAGGTGGAAGCATCTTAAGACCGACGGCTTGAGGCAACCCAGGGAGCTCAGTCGCGTGAGAGATACCATCCCCACCAATCGATTTGGGTTTCATCTATATGTCTGGTAACCGTACACAATCACGTCCCCCTTCCATTACAGAGATTCCCCTGCCCCCTGACCCAAAGGCTGTGAACACACGTCTAGGGTTTTGATTTTAGATTCGCATTGTACAGTGTAGATTTAGGGAATATTGTCATAGCCCCTTACATGAGAAATTCATAAATCCTCTTCACAAATGAAACCCACAATTTCAAAAATCTGCAAACACCCCACCTCAAGAAGTCGATTCCACCATAACCACCTACGGGGTATTTCTTTCACCATCACGGCTCCAAGAACACGATCCTTCCAAGTATGTGAATCTCATCTCAAATCATTTTAAGCTGTTAGAAATGCAATGCATCAATTTCAGTTGGCATTACTCTAGTGTGGAGATGAATTTCTCCTTAAATTTATTATTGTTGTGGTTATTGACCGAGATAAATGTATATCCATATTATCATTGATGTGCTCATGACCACGACAGTTAAAATTTTCATGTTATTATAATTTTCAGTGCTGTATGGTAAGCTGTTTAGAAAATTTTTATGTTGTTTACCCATTTCATTTCTTTAGATGTTATTTTGTTAATTTGCATGATTGGTCGATGCATACTTGAATGTGGATAACAATGCATAATCATGCCTACATATGTTTATGGTTGCCATGCTTGTGGTTTTATTTTTGGGTATGCATGGGTTGAATGTGGTAGTTTGGTTGGGGCCTCATTCATACGACTTAAAATTATCTTTAAGTAGGGCTTCCTCAACTTATGCTTTTGTGAATTGTTTACAAAATTGCCGTGCATTATGTGGGGAGATTCGTGCATAATGTGGGGAGATTTTTCCATTTGCATGTATTTTAGTTGAATGGAGTTTGCTTGAGGCCTCATTTCATAGGTTAGTTGTAAAAGTGATTATTGTTTTGTTTTTTGGGGTTTTGGTTTTGATATGCATGTGGTTGAATGTGGGAATGGGGTGTTTTAATTTTTCTTTCTTTTCCTGCTACTGCCGTGCATAATATGGTTTATTTTTGCATTTGCATACTTGAATGGCATAGTTTGCTTGGGTCCTCATTTCAACTTGTTAGTTGTAAAATTTATTCTTGTTCTGTTTTTGGGGTTTTGGTTTTGCTATGCATGTGGTTGAATGTGGGAATGGGGTGTTAATTTTTCTTTCTCAAATCTGCTACTGCCGTGCATAATGTGGGGAGATTTTTGCATTTCCATGTATTTTAGTTGAATGGAGTAGTTTGCTTGGGGCCTCATTTCATAGGTTAGTTGTGAAAGTGATTATTGTTTTGTTTTTTGGGGTTTTGGTTTTGGTATGCATGTGGTTGAATGTGGGAATGGGGTGTTTTAATTTTTCTTTCTTTTCCTGCTACTGCCGTGCATAATATGGTTTATTTTTGCATTTGCATACTTGAATGGCATAGTTTGCTTGGGTCCTCATTTCAGCTTGTTAGTTGTAAAATTTATTTTTGTTCTGTTTTTGGGGTTTTGGTTTTGCTATGCATGTGGTTGAATGTGGGAATGGGGTGTTAATTTTTCTTTCTCAAATCTGCTACTGCCGTGCATAATGTGGGGAGATTTTTGCATTTCCATGTATTTTAGTTGAATGGAGTAGTTTGCTTGGGGCCTCATTTCATAGGTTAGTTGTGAAAGTGATTATTGTTTTGTTTTTTGGGGTTTTGGTTTTGGTATGCATGTGGTTGAATGTGGGAATGGGGTGTTTTTAATTTTTCTTTCTTTTCCTGCTACTGCCGTGCATAATATGGTTTTATTTTTGCATTTGCATACTTGAATGGCATAGTTTGCTTGGGTCCTCATTTCAGCTTGTTAGTTGTAAAATTTATTCTTGTTCTGTTTTTGGGGTTTTGGTTTTGCTATGCATGTGGTTGAATGTGGGAATGGGGTGTTAATTTTTCTTTCTCAAATCTGCTACTGCCGTGCATAATGTGGGGAGATTTTTGCATTTCCATGTATTTTAGTTGAATGGAGTAGTTTGCTTGGGGTCTCATTTCATAGGTTAGTTGTGAAAGTGATTATAATTGATTATTTGGGAGTTTTGGTTTTGGTATGCATGTGGTTGAATGTGGGAATGGGGTGTTAGTTTTTCTTTCAAAAATCTGCTACAGCCGTGCATCATATTTGGGGACATTTTTGCAATTGCATGTATTTTATAGTTGAAACATTAGTTTGTTTGGGGCCTCATTTCATATGTTAGTTGTAGAAGTGATTATTGATCTGTTTTTGGGGTTTTGGTTTTGGTATGCATGTGGTTGACAGTGGGAATGGGGTTTTATTTTTTCTTTGTCAAATTTGCTACTCGATGCATAAATATTGGACAGATTTTTGCATTTGCATGGATTTTAGTTGGGGATTATTGTTGGTTGTAATGTGGGGAGATTTTTGCATTTGCATGTATTTTATGGTTGAAACATTAGTTCGCTTGGGGCCTCATGTCATAGGTTAGTTGTAAATGGGATTATTGTTCTGTTTTTGGGGGTTTTGGTTTTGCTATGCATGTGGTTGAATGTGGGAATGGGGTTTTAATTTTTCTTTCTCAAATCTGCTACTGCCGTGCATAATGTGGTTTTGATTTTTGCATTTGGATGTATTTTACTTTCATGGAGTAGTTTGAGGTAATGTGGGGAGATTTTTGCATTTGCATGTATTTTATAGTTGAAACATTAGTTTGCTTGGGGCCTCATTTTATTTTAGAGTTGTAAATGGGATTATTGTTCTGTTTTTGGGGGTTTGGGTTTTGGTATGCATGTGGTTGAATGTGGGAATGGGGTGTTTTGATTTTGGTTTTTCTCCTACTACTGTTGTGTATTAATATATAACAAAGTTTCGTGGGGATTAATGAACTTCCGTCATCCATATTTTCTTTCAAAAATATGCTACTGCCGTGCACCATATTTGGGGAGATTTTTGCATTTGCATGTATTTTATAGTTGAAACAATTATTTTGCTTGGGGCCTCATTTTATTTTAGAGTTGTAAATGGGATTATTGTTCTGTTTTTGGGGGTTTTGGTTTTGCTATGCATGTGGTTGAATGTGGTAGTGTAGTGTTTTGATTTTGGTTTTTCTCCTACAACTGTTGTGTATTTATATATAACAAAGTTTCATGGGGATTAATAAACTTACGTCATCCATGTTCCCATAGCGATACTCCTTACGCTCATCTGCTAGACATCAGCCGTATCAACAGGTATGGGTCATTTGTAATTCCGGCTCGTTACTCATATTAACGCATATAACGTAGCGTAGTTGACATGCAAAACCTTTTTTCTTTTTTCCTTATATTACCATTTTAGCTATTTGAAATGGAGGACCCCGAAGATACGAGCCGGGATAATGTGCTTTGGGGCGATGCCATGGAGGAGATATTCATCGACATGCTCTACCAGGACGCGCTTCAAGGTAGATTAAAGGGCGGAAAGATAACGTTTAGAGAGCATGGAGTTTATGCACAGCGACTCACTGCTGTTGGGAAGAAAGTGTTTGACGGGAACCAGGTTCGTGGAAAATTGACGAGGTTGAAGGGGATGCAGCGCTTGTTTACCGATTTGTTGAGCCAAACTGGTATGGGTTGGGATCCCAACACAAAGACAGTTGTCGCGAGTGACGAGTGCTGGGAGAATGCCATTAGGGTAAAATTTTAATTAAAGTTAACCATCTTTATTGCACCCTTCAAATTTGTTTTTTGAGCACTCGATGTTTGATTATTAACTGCGTATGTTTCTTCTATAATTGTTAGGTTAAATCGAAATGGGGGAGGTTTCGTACTTTTGGCTGCCCAAAGTACGAGGAGCTGTGCACCATATTTGGCGCGTCCGTTGCATACGGGACTATGCAACACGCATCAACACAGCTACCCGCAGATAGCGACGACGAGCGGCGCCTGGATGAGGAGATGCGAGCTCGATGCCCTCCCATCACTAGGCCATCGACAGGGATTGCCCATTGGCAATGACGACTTTATTGACTTGATGGGGATCGGGTCACCTGCAGTGGATGCCGTGACTGGGTCATCACGTAGGCCGAAGCCAAGAAAGAAGAGCGATTTTGAGGTGCAGCTTTCTGAGGCCGTCGAGGAGTTTAAACTGACGCAGAGAGTGAGGCGTAAACGATATGAGGATGCAGAAGCTGTGGCATCATCGAAGCGCAGCAAAGAGTCAAAGCCTAGTGAGGGGACCAATGCGGGGTATGATCCGATTAGTCATTGTGCGACGTTGCTCAGCGAGCTTTCCCCTCCGTTGGAGCCATCCCAACTTGTTCGCGCAATTAAGGAATTACTGAATCCAGAGATGCGACAGTTTTTCTTGTCCTTGGATGCTGCAAGGAGGGACGATTGGGCCCGTCATTGTTAAAGTAGGCTCATTTTTAATTCTTAGGCTATATTTTCGATGGCATTGTCACCCTTTATTTTTCATGAGACTATTTGTATTCCTTTGATGAGTTTATAAACAGCCTCATTTTCCAATGTGGGTTGTCTGTTTGATTTGTTGTAATCTGATTGAAATGAGGACGGATTATGGAGGACCTGTTTTAGGCTCTGTTCGGGTTTTGTATGATTATATTGGATTATGTTTAATATATTATATGATTATCGTAGTACCTCCTTATTATTTTGTTAACTTGTGACAGATTATTTACAACTGTTGTAAAGATAAAATAGTACGAATTAACCCACTGTGCACAATGGGAATTGGTCAGCAGGAAGGTACTCGATGAACGTGAATCGAGATTCAGATGATACGTTCCCAAATGTGTGTTTGACTGATAGTAGTGAAGATGACCTTGCAACTGAGGATCTTGAGACACTCGCATTTCTTGTGAGGGCTGGTAGAGAAGCACAACAACAGCTTAGACAGCCACAACACAATATCGGATTACGGGGACATCAATATATTTTGGAAGTTTTGAATTGGAATCCAAGAAATTGTCGGGAGTTATTTCGACTTGAGGTTGATGCCTTCCGCGCATTATGCAGCTTGTTACGTTCAAATAGTTTTTTGAAGGATACTAGAAAAGGGTTGACCGTCGAGGAACAAATAGGCATGTTCACATCGGTAGTGGCAGCTGGAGACGAACAACGGATTGTGGGGCAGCGCTTTCAACATTCAACAGAAACTGTTAATGCCCATGTGAGGAACGTTATGAAGGCCCTGTGTAGGCTAGGGACACATCTTATTTATCCAACTCACACATCCGGGGTGCACCCAACAATCGCAGCCAATCCGAGAAATTATCCTTGGTTTGAGGTGAGTTGTTTATGGTAGATAATAAAATATAATTCTGTACATATTGGATAATTGTTTTGTAAATTACTTAAACCGTATGTATTCGTATGTATCATGTCCGCTTACTCGTTCGCAGGATGCATTGGTGCAATTGATGGGACCATGATCGACGCTGTTGTACCTGCAGAGGTGCGTGAGGAATATTGCAACCGGCATGGCAAAGTTGCCCAAAACGTATTGTGTGTATGTGACTTGGACATGAAATTCACATTCCTGTACACTGGTTGGGAGGGGAGCTCGCATGATGCACGTGTATTCATCGATGCATTGTCTCAGGGCCGCAACGCATTTCCAATGCCTCTCGATGGTAAATCAGTTCGAAGGCCACAATTATTTTTGTCTGATTATATTGGGTCTTTATATCTGTTGTTTTTAAAAAGCTCGGGATTCGTTGCTTGGGGCCTGATTATCTCATAATGTTAATGGTTGACAGGTCATTATTATCTAGTCGATTCGGCGTATCCATGTACTCGAGGATTTATGCCCCCTTACCCTAGAGAGAGATATCATAGAAGTGACCGTCAGGGTCAGCGGGGATTTAGGGGGTATAAAGATTATTTTAATCATCGTCATTCATGTATTCGTAACGTAATAGAACGTACATTTGGGGTCTTGAAATCACGATTTAGAATTTTAAGACTCATGCCTGGTTATAAAGTTGGGAGGCAAGGGGATCTGATCATTGCATGTTGTACGTTACACAATTTTATTAGAATGACGAGCCTGAATGACTGGTTGTTCGAGGAGTGGAGAGATATGGAGCTCAGTCCAAGCGGTCGTGCATATAGCGACGCCGCAGTTTTAGGAAATCATCCTGACATGACCGTCGAATCAGCCCGAGCTATGGCTGCAATTAGGGATGACATTGCCAAACGTATGTGGGAAGCTAGGAGTGGTCATTGACTTATATTGATAAATATTGACATTATTGAGACTATATAAGGGTGTAGTTAGAGATTCAAATGTATTGCAAATTTTATTTTGGTCTGGCAATATATAAGCAATTATTTATATAGATAGGGAAGTTTGTAGCAAATTTATTTAGAAATATGGTTGCTAATATTATAAGCTATATACGTAAATTTAGTTTCATAAATAATTGGTCGATATGTAAATTTTATCGTACACAAATTTACAAGGATTGATTTTATAATTTAATGATGTTATTTTCCTAATTGATTATCATTGACTATAATTGAAAATTAGAGGTAGGGAAAATTTCCCATTACTACGGTGAATATGGGAAATGAATTTAAGCACAGCTATTTGAAAAAATTATTTTATAATATATTAATATTATTTAACGTTTTTTTGCAAACAATTACAATTGGGATCTTTGAATAAATGATTAACTTTATTATTGAAATTTTGTTGTATTTTCATTAGAAAAGACTATTGTAACAATAAAATTTTTATTATTCACTTCATTTAAAAAAAAATAAGTACCTGGGTAATTAATAATTTATTAATACTTCTTTATCAATAATTTATAAATAACATTTAATATAAAGTTAAAACCATATCAATTCATAAATAAATTACAACAACTTATAAATTATCTCAACTCATCTCACTACTATTCATAAATCATCTCAACTCATCTCAACTCATCTCACTACTATTCAAAACTCATTTCAAATCATCTTAAATCATCTCAACCCATCTTCGAATCCAAACGACACGTATATTTTTTTCTAATATCATATTAGAGTCTATTACTATACTAATACTATATATTATATAATAATACATTAATACTATAGACTTATAGTGATTAGTTATTATCAATCATGATTAATATAAGTTATAACTATATAATAGATTAATAGTATTAGTAATTTAGGACTAGACTATTAGTATATTTTTTTCTAATACCATATTAGAGTCTATTACTATACTAGTACTATATATTATATAATAATACATTAATACTATAGACTTATAGTGATTAGATATTATCAATCATGATTAATATAAGTTATAACTAAAACAGTCTCCTCTCTGTTTTCTCTCCCGCGAAAACTGAGGTGGTGAAAAAAGTCAGAAACCGTTAGGGTGGATCTGAGAGGAATGTGGGTGGGAAATGGTAGAGTCGGAACGTGAAGAGATGGAAGGGATCGAAAGGATGTGTGGTAGGCTCCGATTATCGGAGGAAGAGAAGATAGGTATTGATTTCGATCCAGATTCGGTGAATGTTGCACGAGAGAAGGGGGAGAGGAGTTTAGTTGGGAAGGTATGTATGGACAGAGTAATTGGATGTGAAGTGATTGCTGCGATTATGACTAAAATCTGGAGAGTAAGTAGCCCTGCAGAATTTTTGGGAGTTGGAAAGAATTTGTTTGTGATAACATTCAAAACTAGCGCCGATAAGATGCGAATTCTGGAGGGAAGACCATGGCTATTCGATAGCCATATGTTCGTCCTAAAAGTGTTCGATGGTTTCTCTCAACCAAATCAGTGGAACTTTTCTACTGAAGTTTTTTGGATACAGGTCCATGATCTTCCAATGGTTTGTATGACTCGGGAGGGAGGAATCCATATTGGAAGCTCAATTGGAGAGGTCAAGAAGGTGGAGAGTCCTGAAGATGGCATTGGATGGGGACAATTTTTACGGATTAGAGTGGAGATCCAATTGCACAAAGCACTAGCTCGGGGGAGATTTGTCAAGGTAAATGAAAGGCAAATTTGGGCAACATTGAGGTATGAAAAACTGCCTCGTATTTGTTTTAATTGTGGTTGGGTTCTTCATAGGGAGGGTGGGTGTAGTATGGGAACCGGGAAGAGGGAGGAGATGGGGGAGGATGTAGCACAATTTGGTTCATGGTTGAGGGCAGAGGTTGGGCAAAAAGGAAAATATAATGGCTATTGGAATAGATCTGGGAGGGTGGGGAAGGAAAAAACAGGCTGGAAGGATGAGGAAAAGGAAAAAGAAAAAGAAGGGGTGGGGGCTGGAAGAGAGGAATTGGAGGTGGTGGAAGGAGTTGCGGGTGTTGAGTGGGAGATTTCAAAAGTAGAGGGTGTCGTGGTTCTGGGGGCCAAAGTAACAAAAGTAGAAAATAAATGGGGGGAGAAGGATGAAGGGGTGAGGGATCGAGTTTGTTGCTTTTACCTGAGGAAGAGAAAGGAGGAGGAGGGGCTGTGGATGCTAGTTCTGATGAGAAGCAAAGTGTGTCTAGTGAGAAGAAAAATAGCAGTTGGAAGAGAAGGGCTAGAGATAAAAGTAAGGAAAATACTCTTGTGAACCTGGTGAGTATTAGAAAAAGGGGCGGGTCACAGGAGCTGAATGATTGTGTGGGGAAAAAGTTGAAATTAAGTGATGAAGAGCACTTTGAGTGCAGATTGGCAGAGGCTGCTGTGCAGTCCTGCCAAGAATTATGAAAATACTATGTTGGAACTGCCGGGGGCTTGGGAACCCTCGGACAGTTCAGTCACTTTGCATTATGGCAAAGGAGAGGAGACCCGAGATTGTCTTTTTGATAGAGACAAGAATGCGTATGGAAAAAGCTGTGAATATCAGGAGAAAATTGGGAATGGATGGTTGTGTGGTTGTCGAACCCAGAGGCATGAGTGGTGGATTAATGGCCCTATGGAAAGAGGAAGATCAGGTTGATTTGCTGAATTACTCACAATGGCATATCAATTTGTTGGTGAAAGGGAATAAGGGGGAGAGGGATTGGTTGTTGACTGGGTTTTATGGGAACCCAGATGCTAATAAAAGGGGGAAATCATGGGATCTTTTAAAAGAATTAAAGCCTCAAGATGGGATGGAGTGGTGTGTTCTAGGTGATTTTAATGAAATAATCTCTCAAGATGAAAATGTGGGAGGGAGAGAAAGAGGTGAGGGGCAGATGGCACAATTCAGAGAAGCTCTAGAATGCTCTGGGCTGCATGATATGGGATGGAAGGGGAACAAGTTCACATGGTCAAATGGGCATGAGGACCATACTTTTATTAAAGAAAGACTTGATAGGGGGGTGGCTAATCAGAGGTGGATGGGCAGGTTCTTGGAGAGAAGGGTAGAGGTGCTTGGAACACAAGTTTCTGATCATAAGGCTTTATTTTTATCGGTGGAAGGGAAGGCTGGGGGGTTTCAACAGAGAAGGAATTTTAAGTATGAGATGAGCTGGGGCATGGAAGAGGTGTGCAGTAAAATTGTAAGAGAGGAGTGGGGAAAATATAATATAGAGAGGAAACCTCAAAAAAAAATTCAAGAACTGCTTTCAGGGTGTAGAAGGACTCTAAGCAAATGGAGTAGAGGTTCAATAAGAGTTAGAGAGGGGGCAATAAAAGAAAAAACTGAGAGACTTAATTTTCTGGAAGTTGATGAAAAGCCCGAGAGTATGGGAGAAATAAAAAAGTTAAGAGAAGAGTTAGGTTTCTTGTTGGAACAGGAAGATTTGAGGTGGAAGCAAAGGGCTAAGAAACAATGGCTAGCATGTGGTGACAAGAACACTCAATTCTTTCACGCATGTGCAAGCCAAAGAAAAATGAAAAATACCATCAAATCCATCATGGATGAGGAAGGAAGGGTGGTGGAATCTGAGAGGGAATTAGAGGGTGCTTTCTGGGATTATTTTGGAAAAACTTACACTTCCTCGAACCCTTCCTTTGGTGATATTGTGAACTGTGTGCAGCATGCTAGATCCAAAATTGATGAAGGTATGAGAGGAGGTTTAGAGAGAAAGTTTACTGTGGAAGAGGTGGAGTTGGCTCTAAAGCAAATGTCTCCCATGAAGTCTCCGGGGGTTGATGGTTTTGGGGCTGGTTTCTACCAAAACCACTGGGAAATAGTTAAAGAGGAGACTTGTAAAGCAGTTTTAGATGTTCTGAATGGGGGAGAGATAAGCATGGAGTTGAACCATACGTTGATTGCATTGATTCCCAAAGTGAAAGATCCTATCTCAGTGAGAGATTTCAGGCCAATCAGCCTTTGTAATGTGTTGTACAAACTCATTGCAAAGGTGCTTGCAAATAGAATTAAGAAAGTTCTACCAGCTGTGATTTCCCAAAACCAAAGTGCTTTTATCCCGGGAAGGTTAATCACGGATAACATAATGGTGGCATATGAAATGTTGCATTCAATGAGATTGAGGCAAAGGGGTGGTGAAGAGAGTATGGCTGTCAAATTGGATATGTCTAAGGCCTATGACAGAGTTGAGTGGTCTTTCCTAAGGGCAATGTTGTTAAAATTGGGGTTTGGGGAAAAAATAACTGGACTGCTTATGAAATGTGTGGAAACTGTCAGCTTCTCGGTTATTGTTAATGGGAAGGTTGGGAGAATTTTAAGGCCAACTAGAGGAATTAGGCAAGGGGACCCCCTTTCCCCTTACCTATTCATCATATGTGCTGAAGGACTTAGCCAAATGCTGCATAAAGCTGAGACACGGGGTGATATAAGGGGGAGTGCTGTATGCAGAGGTGGATTGAGGGTGAATCACCTATTATTTGCTGACGACTGTGTGTTATTTTGCAGGTCAAAAGTAGAGGAGTGGAGGAGAGTTTATGAAATTTTAAAACTCTATGAAGCTGCTTCTGGCCAAGCTCTTAATAAAGAAAAAACTTCTATAATGTTCAGCAAAAATACAAAAACTGCAACAAGAAGGAGAGTCAACCATGAAGCTGGTGCAGTGACGTGTAACAGTTATGAAAGATATTTAGGCCTACTTGCTTTTGTGGGAAGATCTAAATATAATGCTTTTCGAAGCATAAAAGAAAGGATATGGATGAAGGTCCAAAACTGGAAGACTAGTTTCCTCTCGAAAGCAGGGAAGGAGGTGATGATCAAAGCTGTTTTACAAGCGGTACCAACATACACAATGGGTGTTTTCTTGTTGCCCAAAGGACTATGCACTGAGATTGAAGGCATTTTCTCGAGATTTTGGTGGAGTCAAGGTCAGAATGGAAAAAGTATACATTGGAGAAAATGGTGTGAAATGGGAAGGCCAAAAATGAAGGGAGGGATGGGTTTTAGATCTCTAACAAGCTTTAATTTGGCAATGTTGGCAAAGCAGGGGTGGAGGTTACTAAAAGAGCCTCAATCCTTGGTTGTTAAATCTTTAAGGAAAAATACTATAAGCATTCAAAGGTTCTGGAGGCATCACTTGGCAGATTCCCTTCTCTAATCTGGAGGAGTGTATGGGCAGCTATGGAGGTGGTAAGGGAAGGGGCTATATGGAGGGTGGGGAATGGTAAGGATATTAAGATCTGGGGACAGAAATGGTTGCCTACCAAAACCACACACTGTGTTCAGTCTCCTGTATCGATGCTGCAAGATGATGCAAAGGTTTGTGAATTAATAGATGAGGAAAATAGATGCTGGAAGTTGGATTTGGTAAATGTAGTGCTGTCAAAGGAAGAAGCTGAGATTGTGAGATCAATCCCTATCAGTCAAAGGGGTATAGCAGATAAGCTAGTGTGGGGTCAAACAAAGAATGGGAAGTACTCGGTGAGGAGTGCTTACCATATGGTCCAGCAAAGGCTATTGTAGAAAGGTGGTGAGCCTTCTAATTCTGAGAAAAGAAATGAGATATGGTCAAAAATGTGGAGCATGAATGTACCAGCTGCTACAAAGCTGTTTATGTGGAGAGCTGTGAGTGATTTATTGCCCACAAGGAAAAATCTCTTGAAGAAAAAGATTGTAGAAGATCCCTTGTGCCCAATCTGTAACTCGAATGAAGAAACAATATCTCATGTAATGTGGTCTTGCCCTGCAACAGTTGATGTATGGGGGGATACAAGGAGCCCGATAAGTAAGTGGCCTTCTGGTGATTGTAATTTTGAACAAAAATGGTTGGATTTGTGCAGAGTTATGGATCAGGAAAGCATTGAGAAGGTGGCTGTAATAATGAGGGGTATTTGGTATAGAAGAAATAAATATGTTTTTGAAAACAAATTTTGGAGGCCTGGTAATGTAGTGCAGATGGCAGTTACGGGGTTAGAGGACTATTACTCAGTAAATGAGAAAAAAACTGGTTTGAACAAGGGGAAGGGAGAGGACAGAGGAAAAAGTCATTGGAGATGCCCTGTTGATGTAGATTTCAAAGTAAATTTTGATGGAGCCTTTGACCAGAGTAGCTCAAAGATTGGAATGGGGGTGGTAATAAGAGATAAGAAGGGGGAGGTTGTTGCTGCTTTGAGTGCTTCACGAAGGGAAGGCCAAAATGCCTTTGTGGCAGAGGGTATGGCATTATGGAGAGCAATGGAACTCTGCTTAGAGATTGGCATGGTGGATGTGGAGTTTGAAGGAGACTCAAAAGAATTGATTGAAGCTGTGATGTCAGATGAAGAAGAGGATTCCAGATGGGGACATATTGTTGAAGATATAAAACAACTAAGGCATCAGTACAACAACTGGAAGGTGGTCTTCAATTATAGGGAAAGTAACGAAGTAGCTCACAACTTGGCAAAAATGGCACTTTTGATTGATGAGGAATTAGTTTGGATAGAAGAAGTACCAAGCTCGATACATCAGTATATTGTAAAGGACAATCTTTGTAACGATTTACAGTAAATGAAAGTTGATGAAATGATTCAAAATATATATATATATATATATAAGTTATAAGTTATAACTATATAATAGATTAATAGTATTAGTATTGGACTATTAGTAATATAGTATAGGCTATAGCTATATGTTAGTAATATACTAATATTAGTTATAGTGATTTAGTATAAGTTATAACTATATTACTACAACTATAAGTCTATAAGTCTATAACTATTAACTATTGTCTTAGACTCTTACTCTATGTTAGACTATTACTAATTTACTAATATACTATTAGTATTTTTTTTTTTAATACCATATTAGAGTCTAGAAGTAGAGTCTAGAGTCTAGACTATTAATATAATACTTGTATTAGTATAAATATTAATAATTTAGTATTACTATAAAATTATAAATATTACTATTAGTATAAAATTATAAATATGTGTATTAGTTAATAATTACTTAATGATGAATTAGTGATAGGATTAGGTTAATTAGTCAAATAAAAATTATATACTTAATATATATAAATTATTAAATTATATATATATTTAATTCAGTCCGGTCCGGTCCGAAAAACCGCCGGACCGTGGACCGGACCGAATTCATTCGGTCCTCTGATTTTTGGACGATCGAATTGGCCGGTCCGGTCGGTTTTCCCGGTCCGGACTGCCCGATTCTCACCTCTAGTAGCAACACTTCTACAGAGGTCAAAAGAAGGATCTTAGAAGTTGGAAATTCAGTAGCTTGTGGAAGCTATGAAAAGTACTTAGGTCTTCCCACCTTTGTGGGAAGATCTAAGTATAATACTTTTAGAGTTCTTAAAGAAAAGATATGGAAGAGGATTACAAGCTGGAAGAACAATTTCTTATTCCAGGCTGGCAAATAAATTTTGATCAAGGCTGTGCTCCAAGCCATTCCTTCTTATGCTATGAGTGTGTTCAAGCTGCCCCTCAAACTTTGCAACGAAATTAACACTTTGTTCTCCAAATTCTGGTGGGGAAAGCAATAGATGGAAGGGGGGAATCATTGGAGGAAATGGGAAAAGATGGTTGGGCAAAAAGAGAAGGGTGGCCTAGGTTTTAGTGATTTGAGCAGCTTTAATCTAGCCCTCTTAGCAAAGCAAGGATGGAGGCTCATACAATTTCCTAACTCCATGGCATCAGTAGTGTTTCAAGAGAAGTATCTAAAAAATGCTAACTTTCTAGATGCCAATTTCGGTCCTAAACCTTCCCTGATTTGGCGAAGTATATGGAGTGCAAGAGACCTTATCAAGGAGGGTATAAGGTAGAGGGTTGGAGATGGAAAGAAGATAAAAATTTGGGGTGATAAATGGTTGAACTCCACTCTTTCACTCTCAATGCAACCACCAAATACAGTGCTCAGGGAAGATTCAAAAGTTGCTGAACTACTGTTAGAAGACATAAAAGAATGGAATGAAGATTTGATTACTGCTGTGTTTGAAAAAGAGGTAGCAGAACAGATTCTGAGCATTCCACTTGGCAGAGGGAGGACAGAAGACAAGGCATCCTGGGGGCCTTCAAAGAAAGGGTTTTTACTGTTAGGAGTGCATACTTCTTGCATCTTGAAATGAAAAAAAAGCTGCAAAGGGGAATCCTCTATGGAGAATCAAGTGGACAACAGGTAGAAGTGTATTTGGAATCTAGAAGTATCAAATATGGTCAAGTTTTTCATATGGAAGGCAGCAAATGAGTTATTACCTACTAAGTGGAATTTGTTCCATAGAAACATTGTTGAGAATCCTCTATGCCCTATCTGTTTTAGAGATGAAGAATTGGTTATACATGCACTTTGGAAATGTCCTGCAGCAAACGATGTATGGGCAAATGGCTTGAGTGGTATACACAAGTGGAAGAGGGAGGGTGTTGATCTGCTAACATTATGGGGAAAGATGTTGAAACTACTTGAGAAAGCTAAGTTAGAAGAGGCAGTTGTTATCCTTAGGAAAGTTTGATTGAGAAGAAACACATTTGTTTTTGATAATAGACTCACATGCCCAAGAAGACTGTTATCGACAGCCATTGAGACACTGGAGGATCTCAAGAAAGAAAATAGAAGGGTTATTACTGAAGATCAGTAGGTTATGGTGCTTGTTAATAAGTCTAAATGGGTTTGACCTACAACAAATTTTGTGAAGGTTAATTGGGATGCATCCTTGGACTTGAAGAACAGGAGAATAGGGATGGGGATAATAAGTAGAAATGAAGAGGGAGAGGCACTGCTTGCGGTGTGTGATAGTAGAAGGAATGTACAGTGTTCGGAAGTTGCAAAAAGTATAGCTCTATGGAAGGCAATGCAAATTTGTAATGAACTCAATATTCAGAAAGTCATTTTTGAAGAGGATGCGAAGACAGTCATCATGGCTGTGAAAAGTGATGAAAATTTTTTGTCTCTTGTTGGTCCTTTGATAGATGATATTAGAAATGTCTTTAGGGTAGTGATAGGGTTACTACTTATTTACTACCCATTTACTACTTATAGTGTATTTATTTTTTACCATTTTATTTTAAGTATTTTTTTAACATCCTTAATCATTAAGAAAAATTAAAAGAATATATAATATTACTAATAATCACTTCCTTAACCATTAAGTAGAATAAAAAACTAAAAAATATCAAATACAAAAAGAGTAGTAAATGGATAGTATGAGGGTAGTAATCCTATAATTTTCCATGTCTTTAAGCTCAAGAAGGACTGGTTTTTACAGTTTGATTATAGGAAAAAAAACTCTGTTGCACACAATTTGGCTAAGGCTGCCTTACACTTGAAAAAGTTTGGATAAAAGAAGTTCCAGACTTTATAGTCAATAGTCTGGATTTTGACAGAAGATGTATACATGAAACACTTTTATAATATACTGAGGTTTCATTTCAAAAAAAAAAAAAAAGAGTAATGCTAGGCTACCGCCCAGCTCCCTGCTTTGACTGCTGGGCGTGCTGCCTAGCACAAATTTACCATATTTTTTTATTCCTTTTTCTTTCCATATCTTTTTAACATATTTAAATATTTTAAAAAAATAAAAAGAAATATATCAATATACTAAAAGTCATATTTTTAATCATTAAATAAAAATAAATAAATAAAATACATGAGCGGTCAAAATGAGGGGATAAACTCAGACGATATACTAGTATTTTATATACATCTAAATAGCAAAAAGATAGGAAATCAATTTCCAATTTTACAATGTAGCTCTCTGAAAATAAAAAAATTTCATAAATATATGTAAACTTATTTTAATTTAAATACATCTAAACTCATTTTAGGTGGGTCCCACAAAACTCATTCCACAATCTTAACTCATTATTATTCATAAAGAATTCAATCTATCTCAATTCAATTCAACTCAATATCCAAACGAAGCCAAAAAATAAAACCATAGGGGAACAGTACGTTGGAGACCACAGAGGCTATTCTCTGATGGTTAATAAAATAATAACATTTTAAAATTTGTGCCAATTCAAATATTTGATGAAATTGCCTGGGGGTCTCAATGGCTATGGGTATAGGAAATCTCTTTTTCCTAATATCATTTTCACTATTTTATTCCAATTAAATCAACATTTTTTCTTAATAATTACCTCCCTGTAGGGCCAAGTAATTACTATAATTATTTAATTGCAATATAAAATGCCATTAGAACAACATAAAATCAAACATAATAAAATATTATTATATCTTAAGATGCTACGGCTATTCTTAATATACAATAAATATTTATACTCTAATATGGAATTTTTATTTAATTAATAAATTCAATATATATAACGTATTCATTTATGATGATATTACATCAACTAATAATCAAACATCAAGATAATTCAAAATATATATTACTAGTTTCTGTACACAAATCTAATTATAAGTCTTTGATTTGTGTAAAGCAACCAAACAAATTAATAACCATAATTTTGCTGACCTAATGGTTAGACAAACATATATATTAATTAATACAATTAAATAGGACGTTTTATGCATTGTCCTTTTCACCAAATGTTTTATTATTTTATACAAACAAAAAATAAAATAACCTTTTCACTAACTGAGACGCAATCATCCAGTGGTCAAGCATCCATACGTACGTTTCATTTTTTATTTTTTTGAAAATAGAAAATTTTAATTTCTGTATTACCTCGTAACTAGAACTTTACATAGTTTGTCTTGCAAAACAAAGGAATTAATTCCTGATGGACCCCTTCCATCCAAACAAATTCATCCAATACATCAAGACCCAGCTTAGCTAAAGTGTGAGCTACTCTATTGTTTTCTCTGTATGTGTATTGTATAGACCAATTCCTTTGAGGGGATTGAATGCTAAATTGAATGGGTTTTGGTATCCACTTATCCTCCCATATCTTCACCTGTTCACAATTCCCCACCCTCCAAACCAATCCCTCCTTTAACAAACCAATAGACCCCCACAAACTCCTCCATATTTTTGAAGGCTCCCACCCCAATTTAGCTTTCAGTAGGTCAGAGTGTTTAAAATACTTATCTTTCAGAACCCTCGCAGCAACAAATTGTGGCATGGTCATGATCCTCCAACATTGCTTTGCCAAAAGTGCAGTGTTGAAATTTTGAAGCTCTCTAAAACCCATACCCCCTTCTGTTTTAGCAGTTCCCATTTTTGCCCAACTCTTCCATTGGATTCTATTTTCATTTTGCTGAGAACCCCACCAGAATTTAGCAATTAATGCAGATATTTCCTTACAAAGTTTCACAGGGAGTTTAAAAACATTCATGTGATGAGTTGGGACAGCTTGTGCCACTGCCTTCAACAATACTTCTTTGCTAGAGGGTGAGAGAAAATGATTTTTCCAATTACTAATTTTATTCCACACCCTATCTTTTATACCTCTAAAGGTATTATATTGAGATTTCCCCACCATCACAGGTAATCCCAAGTACTTTTCACAATTATTCTGGATCCCTGCACCCACATCCACTCTGATCCTCTCCCTAATATCTGCCTTAATGTTAGAGCTAGAAAACAAAGCTGTTTTCTGCCTGTTTAAACAATGACTTGAAGCTTCCTCGTAAATCTGCAACAATTCTTTTATCTTCAACCATTCTTACCAAGAAGCTTGCCCAAACACCAAGCAGTCATCTGCAAAAAGCAGATGTGTAACTCGAATCCCCCCTCAAGCCACTGAAACTCCATTCAAAACTCCATTCCTTTCATCTTGGTTTATGAGAGTACTCAACCCCTCTGCACATAAGAGATAAAGGGTCTACCTGCCTTAGACCCCGAGATGGTGTGAAAGAATTTCCAGGTTTTCCATTCACTAAAATGGCATAGGATACTGTTTGAACACACTGCATTATGAGACCCACCCATTTTTCACCAAAACCCAACTTAACCATTACTGCCCTTAGGAAACCCCACTCTACTCTATCGTATGCTTTTGAAATGTCAAGCTTTAAAGCCATACTCCTCTTATTTCCTCTCTTCTTCTTCTTCTTCTTCATGGAATGGAGAATTTCATAGGCCGCAATTATGTTATCAGTAATAAGCCTCCCCGGTATAAAAGAACTTTGGTTCAAAGAAATCACAGTGTTTAGCACTTTCTTAAATCTATTGGCCAGAGTCTTTGCAATGATTTTATAAAAAACATTGCAAAGACTAATTGGTCTAAAATCCCCAACATCTTTTGGTTCCTTTATCTTAGGGATCAAAACCACATGTGTATGGTTTAAACAATTCGAGCTACCCTTCCCCCTAAGAAAGCTTAACGTTGCCTCTGTCACCTCATCCCCCACCACCTCCCAGTAGTTTTGATAGAGAGAGGCACCAAATCCATCGGGGCCTGGTGATTTCAAAGGCCCAATTTGTTGCATAGCTACTACCACCTCATCTTTGCTGTACTCTCTCTGCAAATCATCATTCATCTCCTTAGTTATGCGTTTCTCCATTGCACAAAGACACGAATTAATAGCCTCCTTAGATGGTGAAGTCGATTGGTAAACTTGTTTATAGTGAGAATAAAATGCCTCTTCAATATCCTCCTACTCCTCCCAAAGCCTCCCATTAGCATCCCTAACCTGTTTTATCTGGTTCCTCTTCCTTCTTTGAGAGGCACATGCATGAAAAAACTTGGTATTTCTATCACCAAGTTTGTACCAGTTTTTTTTCCCTTTTGCCTCCATTTTAAATCCTCTTGTTCCAATAAAATCCCCACCTGTTTTTGGAGCTCCCTAATAGCCTCTATGTTGTCTAGCCTCTCATTATCTTGCAGCTATTTTATTTCCTTAGAAAGCCTATTAATTTCCTTCTCACGATTCCTTTCCTTACCCCTGGCCCATTCCTTTAATTTCCCACTGCATACTCTTAACAGCCCTTGGACTTTGCTTATAGGTTCTTCAATCTAATTCTGACCTTTCCACCCCCCTCTCACCACTTCCTTAAAGAATCTTCTCTCTCTTTTTCCAGCTACAAAAGATGTATCCTTTGCCTCAAGCAAGATGGGTCTGTGATCAGAACATATTGCTACTAGATTAGTCACCTTCACCCTTTTAAACATCTCCCTCCATTCATGATTTGCCACAAATCTATCTAGTCTTTCCTTGGTGAAAATGTGATCCCCATGCTTATTACTCCAAGTAAAAAGGCTGCCTACATACCCTAAATCAGTGAGATTTTTTTCTGTCAACACCTCCCTGAATTGCCCCATCCCTTTTTCATCCCTCATTTTACCCCCCCCCCCCAATTTCTCCTCTTGCACTAATAATTCATTAAAATCCCCTCCGATACACCAGGCCTCCCCTTTTTTTGGTTCCAAGGAAGCTAATAAATCCTAAGACAACTTCCTCTTTGAGGCCTCGAGATGCCCATAAAAACCAGTGAAATTCTAGCCTTTCTTACTTCCCTCTCCCTTAATAAAACTGCTTATATGCCATTGAGAATAATGAAGAATTTCAAGATTTATGCCTTTTCCCCAAAATAATGCTAACCTACCTCTTTTCCCCACAGGTTCCGCCACTAAACAACCCTCCATCCCCAATCTACTTTTTAAAGCTTTTACCCTTCTTCCCTTGATCATAACTTCCACAAGAAACAAAATATTGGGCTTATTCACCTTTACTAAACTGCAAAGGGTCTGAACTGTCTGAGGGTTGCCCAACCTCCGGCAGTTCCAACTTAAGCAATTCATAATAATTGGCAGGGCTGCCTAACAACCTCTGCCATAATCTCAATATCAATCAATTCCAAACTCTCTCGCCTTTTTAATTTTTGAACGCTGCCCTCCACAATATCCTTGTCCTCCCTTCCTTCATTCAGTCTTTTAGAGAGGACCGGTTTTCTGTCACCCCTTAACCTCTCCCCTCTAGCTCTCCTCTTCCAGCCCCTTCCCCTTCCTTTCCCCTTGCCCTCCCTCAATCTCCATTGCATCCCTTACCCCCAGAATTCCATCATCACCCCCTCATAACTAAGTGTATTGTTTGCTACTATGACCGTATTGAACAAATCCTGTGTTTCAAGCCCCCATTTAACCATAAAACTTCCCTCCTCCCCCACACAATGACCTTTGCCTTTTCCCTCTTTTACCACCCCTTCCACCCCACTCTGAATTCTCTCTTACCTTTCAATATTGACTCCCTCTCTCTCTTCACTATTCTTAGAGGTTGCATTTTCCTCCTCCTCTTCCTCTACCACTTCTCTCTCCTTCTCAGTTCGACCCCGTCCCCACATTTTAGCTCTTAACCGTGGACCATATTGGGCTAGCCCCCACATTTTCACTCAAGCAACCCTTTGACCCATGTATTATGCACCCACACTTAAGACAAATCCGTGGCAACTTCTCATATTGGAAAGGGATCCACAGCTTCTTCCCCTCCATATTTATTGTCCTCCCTCTGCCTAGACTTCTTCTGATATCCAAAATAACCTTAACCCTCAAACACTTCCCCCAAGCTATATCCCCATCCTGGATTTCTACCTCTAATACTTTACCCATAGTTTCCCCAACTTCTCTCCCATACTCTGGTTCATACAATCCAGGGGTAGGTTAAACATCTGTACCCAGAAACTCTGTTTAAAACAATCCATCGAGTGGATTTGGGCCTTCCCTTCGTATGGCATTAACACAAATAAATGGTTGTCAAACAACCATGGGCAGCCTCTCATCACTTTCTCCTTATCAAACCAATTTGCAAATGAAATAGTAAAACAGTTATTACCAAGTTCTCGGAAGGTCGGAGGTGAACGTACCTTCCAGATCTTCTCCATGGTGTTTCTAATAACCTCCTTTCCGATCCTATGGTCAGCGAATACCTTTCCCAGCAAGCTCCTTTCCCCCAACATCTTCAGTTCCTCACTGTCACTTGATGAAATTTCAATGGGTTCGCTCTCCTCCTCTCCAAGTTTCAGCTTGTCCCAAAGATCCTCCAAACCTTCCATGTTCATACCCTCTATTTACCTCAGTAAACACAGTCTCACAGACCCCCACCCGGGTGAGGAATACACTGACCCCTCTCCACCCAAGCCATTCGAAACCCTAATCGCCTCCAAGGAAGATGACGAGGGCAAAACTGTTAAAGGAGACTTTTACACGTGTCATTTGGTTTAAGGGATTCAATTGAATCAAATCCCTACCCCACATCCACAGGACCAAAAGATACAAGCCAGAAAATTCGTATATTTTCAAATAAAAACCACTAAAATGGTTTAAAGGCATCGCTTCATGCCTAACGGATAGGACTATCCATTGCAACTTGCAAGCGCCGTGAGTCGGCATGCAAGCAGATTAAAAATTCATCCCTAACCTCTATCCA
Organism: Juglans regia; assembly: GCF_001411555.2. Taxonomy (NCBI): domain Eukaryota; kingdom Viridiplantae; phylum Streptophyta; class Magnoliopsida; order Fagales; family Juglandaceae; genus Juglans; species Juglans regia. The sequence goes on from NC_049910.1 coordinate 13,375,769, forward strand.
GAAACGGGAAAAAAAAAATTTCTCGTTTTCTTGTAGAAAAAAAAAATTTCGTGAAAAATCATACAAAATAACAAATAAGATGTTGAATGTAAATCTCGTTTCATCAACAAATTCGCAAGGATTTTTGATTTACAAAGTCAAAAACATTTCAGATCTCTCTAAAAATAAAAACAAATTGAAATAAACAATGATGAATAAAACATGTATGGGTAAAAAAATGAAAGTGATAAACTCTAACAAATAACAACAACCCACATATCGATATCAACACAGATCATGTCTAGACATCTGTTTCAACAAACAATTCATGTAACAATCGAAATCTATACTAAACAACGTGGCACAAGAGTTGGCTCTGATACCACTATTGCAAGAATTTGGGAGAATATCTAATAATAAAAAAATCGTTAAGACACTAATCTTTGACCATCGTTGATCAAGTATTCATTGAAACCAATTGTTTCTGGATTGTGAACTCTCACAAATTTCTATATGGGAGAGTATTGGGTTAGGGGTGTTCATCTAGATCCGGATATCCGGCCATAACCGGATCCGGATGCAAAAATCCGGGTGGTTATTCCGGGCTGATAACTGGATTAAATCCCGGATTCGGATTATAACCGGATTTAATCCAGGTTATAATCGGATAAATCCGGTTTTTATTTTATTTTATTTGTTTTTAAAATACTATAAAACTTAAAAAAATGTTTGTATGGCACTTGTTTGTTTTTTTAAATTCTGATACCTTTAAACTGCCCAAATTGCTTTAAAAAAATGCACCAAGCTCCAAGAAAGTGAAATGCACCTGCAAGGCGCCCTCTAATATCTCGGCAAAGGAGTCCCAACCATTGAGAAGCTAGATTGACAATTCGGAAGCAAGAAGAAATATAAATCAGTTTAAGATGTTCTGTACCTTAAAATGATTAGTATCATAAAGAGAATTTGGTTAAACATTATCAACCAACATTTTTAACTACCAGCATGGAGGGGTTGTGCAATGGAGTACATGCACATTTAGAAACCAACTTGCCAGTAGGACAACTTGGTGCATGGACACATACACGAATGGTATGATACTGAGCTAATTTGTCACTGAATTTAGTCATTGAATGAAATGATTACCATAAAGGGGGTTTGTGGAGGGAGATAACTATAGCTTGACAGCTGAGAAGTAAATTTTATACATGATATTTTGCATTTGAGTCTTGAACTTACAAATTTAAACCTTTAAAAGAGAGAAGCACGCCAAAGCGGTGGAAGTGCAATCCAAAAATCTATCCCAGTTTTGCAGTCTCTACAAAATCTTCAACCTCGTTGATATGCTCACCAAAGCTTAATCCTTTGGATGACCCCCTGCCTGGATGCATAGCTCATAAGAAAATATGACTTATGTTTAATGGCAATTTCAATCACCATGGGTATTTGGTATCCCTTTTATGTAGGTTCTATTGTCAATCAACATTCACTGAGACCAAATATAAATTACTAATGAAAAGCAATAAGCATGAGAAACAACCTTCCATTAAATCACAACTAACCTTTGGGATCATACCTTGCAGTTAGTGGCATCAAAATCTGGACCTATATATTACAAGACAAATTCAATCAGCTCCAAGAAAAAAATAGAAACAAGATAAACTCATCATTATATGGCAAAGATAGCAGAAATCAGAACAACCCAGCATTACTCTTTGCATTAATTGCTGCTTCTTCTTGCTCATCCTAGAGAATCTACAAGATAATGGAATTTTGATACAAAAGGAAAAATAATATAAACCAAACAAACAGAGTATTATAATGAATTATTACAAAAATAAAGGGAACCTTAAGAAGAGGGTTAAGTTGAAGTTGAAGTTGCTTAAGTTGCTGAAGTTGAAGGAATAGGGTTACCTTAAGTAGAAAAAAATGTAAATGTTAAGTTAAATGGATAAATTAATAATAAAAAATCAAACTTAACAAATAAAAGTGTTTACCTTCTATGTCAACGCGTTCTACATGCTCCTCGACCTCCCAAGAACTAAGTGGTTCATAAGTCAACCAATTTTACGTGCAAATTAGTGCTTGGATAGTCTCCGGAGCTAATGAGCTTCAGTATGGATCTATTACATGTCCACCGGTACTAAATGCGGACTCGGATGTGACGGTAAAAATAGGGATGCCCAATACATCACGTGCGACCTCCGCAAGGATGGGATATCTAAATGAGTTCTTCTTCTAACAATCCAAAATATCAAATTTGTTGAAATAACATATTAGAGGTCACATACAATGTGCCAGAGATTTTCAAAGTGGCATCATAAAAAACTTTTAGAAACTTAATAAAAATACAAGCCATTTGCCAATCTTCAAAGGGAGGTGCCAAAAGTTGTGACTCCTTCACTCGCATTAGTACGAAAGCTCTTTCATATTTTTCAGCAATACTAAGCATTATGTATGTTGAGTTCCATCTAGTAGGAACATCTAGACACACCATTTTTCCACACATAATATTCAGCTCGTTTGCACACGTTTTAAACATTTCAAGCCTTGCCGGTGAGGACCTCACAAATCTAATTGCTTCTCTAATCTTATTTACAGCATCATGAATAATTTTTAAACCATCACATGCAATGAGGTTTAAAATATGTGCAGCACATCGCACATGTATGAACTCGCATTGCAAAATTATGAACTCATTATCACTTATGTTGCTCCTCACATGATCAATAGCAACATTATTGGAGGAGGCATTATCCATGGTGATCGTACAAAGGCAATTAATCTCCCAATCCGCCAAGCAAGACTCTAACATCCAAGTAATGGTCTCACTCCTATGATTAGGAATCTTGAAAAACATTATAATTTTCTTATGTAATACCCAACTTTGATCAATATAATGGCATGTAACACAAATGTAATTCTTGTTTTGCACCGATGTCTATATATCGGTGGTCAAACTCACTCTTTGACTAATCAGCAATGCCTTCAACTTTTGCTTCTCGTCCTTGTATAAACCAATACACTCTTTTTGGAAGGTGGTTCGGGATGACAAAATGTGTCTAGGCTCTAAATAACCCAAAAGTTTAACAAATGCCGAATACTCTATAACCTTGAATGGCAATTCACACTGGATAAACAAATTGGAAATCATCGCCTTTAATTTTTCACGATCATATTGTCCTAACACTTGAGGACTAGATGCTTTACCATCTATCCTAACTCCAGTGTGTGATGGTGATTTATCATTCCCAAGATTTTTATTCTCTCTAATGGGAGAGTTCGGACAAACATTTTTGGAAGGTGGTTCGGGATGACAAGGTGTGTCTAGGCTCTAAATAACCCAAAAATTTAATAAATGACGGATGCTCTATAACCTTGAATGGCAATTCACACTGGATAAACAAATTGGAAATCATCGCCTTTAATTTTTCACGATCATATTGTCCTAACACTTGAGGACTAGATTCTTTACCATCCATCCTAACTCCAGTGTGTGATGGTGATTTATCATTCCCAAGATTTTTATTCTCTCTAATGGGAGAGTTCGGACAAACATTTTTGGAAGGTGGTTCGGGATGACAAGGTGTGTCTAGGCTCTAAATAACCCAAAAATTTAATAAATGCCGGATGCTCTATAACCTTGAATGGCAATTCACACTGGATAAACAAATTGAAAATCATTGCCTTTAATTTTTCATGATCATATTGTCCTAACACTTGAGGACTAGATGCTTTACCATCCATCCTAACTCCAGTATGTGATGGTGATTTATCATTCCCAAGATTTTTATTCTCTCTAATGGGAGAGTTCGGACAAACATATCTTATGCAGTGTGACATTGATAAAGTGCCATTTTTATAACGGCATCCAAAAATCTTAAAGCAATAATTGCATTGAGCTTTGGGAGCAATGAGATTAGTATGTTTAACTCTTGTAAAATGATTCCATACAAGAGATTGGTTCGTAGCCTTCTTGGCTCTTTTTTACTTTGGGGGGAGAGATGGTGTGGGGTTTTGGATATTTATAGAGGAAGACACTAAAGGACTAGTGTTTTCCTCTATATCCAAAGAAATAGGCGATGATCCACCAATATTACCACTAAAACTACATTCCATCTGTTTTAAACATAAGAAAAAAAAAGAAATATAATAAAAATCAAACTAACAGCTAACGTAAAACTTTGCTGGCCTGATGCACCTATCAGATAAATTTTTCTTACTATGCTGAAAAGCTAAAAAAAAGATTTAGATGATCTATTGCCCCACTTTTTTTAATTAATCTGCAGCAAAGTACTGTTAAATCATAAAATATGCCAAAACCAAAGCCCATATGATTCTTATATATATAGTAAGTGTCTCCAGTCCTTTTCAATGTGTTATTTTAATGTTAATGAGTTTTTATAATAATAATAATAATAATAATAATAATAATAATAAGGGTCCACAAATGTGACATAATTCAAAATATTTTTATTCAGACTCAGAGCGTGTCTTTCCTTACCCACATCACCCTTTGAATGGACAAACAAGACCGTGAATCTATTCGCTGGTGCGCAAAGCGAATGTCCAGTATTTATGATCTTTAGAATATGACGATAATGACATGGTAAAGAGACGACAAAAAATTATAAATCGTGAGGATTACCATAGGACAAATGCGCACCGACCCATGCTCTGAATTTTTGTTTCTATATACTGTTACAAGAAGATGTGATGTTTCCATGATGGACCTCTAGTGCATGCAAATCATCACGAATTGTTTCCACCATGTGCATGACCTCGATATTGCCAGTCATGATCAGTTCATATATATGAACTCTCATCTGGGGCCTAGCTAGACTCACACCAAACAGCAATAAATAGGTTTAGCCAACTTTTAGACATAGGTTCAACTCCCATGCAAGTTCTATAATTAAGTGATACCAAAATAAATAATAAATGGTGTAGGCCATACATATCTCTGATGATGTATATATATTCTATCTCTCTTCCATTTGAGGCCCTTAAATTCCAATAAAACCTTTCTTTATATTAATTGATGCGGCAAGTTTCTACAGCAATCAAGGCTTGAAATGCTAATTGATAGCACAGAATCTTACCAAGGCTTGAAATGCTAGAGTACTCCTCTTAAAACTGAGTACGTGGTTCCTAGCTAACACGGATACATGAGGTGGTGCATGGTTCTCAAGAAATAAACGACATAACCAACATGGATCTCTTGATCCTCACATTCAAATCAAAGTTGCCCTTATTCCAAGATCAGGACAATGGAAGCTGTAACAATCATGATTATGGGTCGTCCTTCACAAACCTTTAGTAGCAACAACCGATGGACATGATATTAATTCCAAGGAGACCGATCGAGTCGAGTTTTTCAACATTTAAATCAACATAATTGATTTATATATAGGAATATATATAAATTCAACATGTTGAATGAAAAATCATTCAACATGTGAAAAACTATGATCAGAGGCCTCTAGCATAAATAAAAGAAATGGCAAATTTCGGCCGGTGATGTCTCATGTGTCAATGTCAAAAGGGCGGCATGCATGATAGAGTACTGTGTATCAAGTAATCAACATTATGCTTCAGTATATAATAATAATAATAATGTAAGCCAACTCACGATTGATGCTGAGAGAGAACTATTCGGACAACTCACGATTTATAATTTGTTGTCGTCTCTTTACCAAGTCATTATCGTCATATTCTAAAGATCATAAATACTATACATTCGCTTTGCGCACCAGCGAATAGATTCACGATCTTGTTTGTCCATTCAAAGGGTGATGTGGGTAAGGAAAGATGCGCTCTGAGTCTGAATGAAAATATTTTGAATTATGTCACATTTGTGGACCCTTATTATTATTATTATTATTATTATTATTATTATTATTTTTATAGAAATCCATTAACATTAAAATAACACATTGAAAAGGACTGGAGACACTTACTATATATATAAGAATCATATGGGCTTTGGTTTTGGCATATTTTATGGTTTAACAGCACTTTGCTGCAGATTAATTAAAAAAAGTGTGGCAATAGATCATCTAAATCTTCTTTTTAGCTTTTCAGCATAGTAAGAAAAATTTATCTGATAGGTGCATCATGCCATCAAAGTTTTACGTTTGCTGTTAGTTTGATTTTTATTATATTTCTTTTTTTTTTTCTTATGTTTAAAAAAAGATAGAAGGTAGTTTTAGTGGTAGTGTTGGTAGATCAGCGCCTATTTCATTGGACATAGAGGAAAATACTAGTCCTTTAGTGCCTTCCTCTATGAATACCCAAAAGCCCACACCATCTCTCCCCACAAAGTAAAAAAGAGTCAAGAAGACTACGAACCAATCTCTTGTATGGAATCATTTTACAAGAGTTAAACCTATTAGTCTCATTGCTCCCAAAGCTCAATGCAATTATTGCTTTAAGATTTATGGATACCATTATAAAAATGGTACTTCATCAATGTCACACCACCTAAGATATGCTTGTCCGAATTCTCCCATTAGAGAGAATAAAAATCTTGGGAGGATAAATCACCATCACACACTGGAGTTAGGATGGATGGTAAAGCATCTAATCCTCAAGTGTTAGGACAATATGATCGTGAAAAATTAAAGACGATGATTTCCAATTTGTTTATGCAGTATGAATTGCCATTCAAGGTTATAGAGCATCCGACATTTATTAAACTTTTGGGTTATTTAGAGCCTAGACACACCATGCCATCCCGAACCGCATTCCAAAAAGAGTGTATTGGTTTATACAAGGAGGAGAAGTAAAAGTTGAAGGCATTGTTGAGTAGTCAAAGAGTGAGTTTGACCACCGATATATGGACATCGGTGCAAAACAAGAATTACATTTGTGTTACATGCCATTATATTGATCAAAGTTCGGTATTACATAAGAAAATTATAATATTTTTCAAGATTCCTTATCATAGGGGTGAGACCATTGCTTGGATGTTAGAGTCTTGCTTGGCGGATTGGGAGATTAACCGCCTTTGTACGATCACCATGGATAATGCCTCCTCCAATGATGTTTCTTGATTATGTGAGAAGGAACATAAGAGATAATGAGTTCACAATTTTGGGAGGCGAGTTCATACATGTGCAATGTGCTGTACATATTTTAAATCTCATTGCATGTGATGGTTTAAAAATTATTCATGATGCTGTAAATAAGATTAGAGAAGCAATTAGATTTGTGAGGTCCTCACCGACAAGGTTTGATATGTTTAAAACGTGTGCAAACGAGCTGAATATTATGTGTGGAAAAATGATGTGTCTAGATGTTTCTATTAGATGGAACTCAACATACCTAATGCTTAGTATTGTTGAAAAATATGAAAAAGCTTTCGTACTCATGCGAGTGAATGAGTCACAACTTTTGGCGCCTCCGTTTGAAGATTGGCAAATGGCTCGTATTTTTATTAAGTTTCTAAAAGTTTTTTATGGTGCCACTTTGAAAATCTCTGGCTCATTGTATGTGACATCTAATATGTTATTTCAACAAATTTGATATTTTGGATTGGTAGAAGAAGAACTCATTTAGATATCCCATCCTTGCGGAGGTCGCACGTGATGTATTGGGCATCCCTATTTCCACCGTCGCTTCCGAGTCTGCATTCAGCACCGGTGGACGTGTAATTGATCCATACCGAAGCTCATTAGCTCTAGAGAATGTCCAAGCACTAATTTGCATGCAAAATTGGTTGACTTGTGAACCACTTAGTTCTTGGGAGGTCGAGGAGCATGTAGAACGCATTGACAACGAAGGTAAACACTTTTATTTGTTAAGTTTGATTTTATATTATTAATTTATCCATTTAACTTAACCTTTACATTTTTTTCTACTTAAGGTAATCCTATTCCTTCAATTTCAGCAACTTAAGCAACTTCAACTTCAACTTAACCCTCTTCTTAAGGTTCCCTTTATTTTTGTAATAATTCATTATAATACTCTGTTTGTTTGGTTTATATTATTTTTCCTTCTGTATCAAAATTCCATTATCTTGTAGATTCTCTAGGATGAGCAAGAAGAAGCAGCAATTAATGCAGAGAGTAATGTTGGGTTGTTCTGATTTCTGCTATCTTTGCCATATAATGACGAGTTTATCTTGTTTCTATTTTTTTCTTGGAGCTGATTGAATTTGCCTTGTAATGTATATGGTGAACACCCCGTGTACTTGGGCTTGCAGAATCTATGTACGAGTACGGGAGTGGAAATGACAAAAAGGCATTGGAATTGCTTGGTCCAAATTTTGATGCCACTAACTGCAAGGTATGATCCCAAAGGTTAGTTGTGATTTAATGGAAGGTTGTTTCTCATGCTTATTGCTTTTCATTAGTAATTTATATTTGGCCTCAGTGAATGTTGATTGACAATAGAACCTACATAAAAGGGATACCAAATACCCATGGTGATTGAAATTGCCATTAAACATAAGTCATATTTTCTTGTGAGCTATGCATCCAGGCAGGGGGGTCATCCAGAGGATTAAGCTTTGGTGAGCATATCAACGGGGTTGAAGATTTTGTAGAAAATACAAAACTGGGATAGATTTTTAGATTGCACTGCCACCGCTTTGGCATGCTTCTCTCTTTTAAAGGTTTAAATTTGTAAATTCAGGACTCAAATGCAAAATATCATGTATAAAATTTACTTCTCAGCTGTCAAGCTGTAGTTATCTCCCTCCACAAACCCCCTTTATGGTAATCATTTCATTCAATGACTAAATTCAGTGACAAATTAGCTCAGTATCATAGCATTCGTGTATGTGTGCATGCACCAAGTTGTTCTGCTGGCAAGCTAGTTTCTAAATGTGCATGTACTCCATTGCACAACCCCTTCATGCTGGTAGTTAAAAATTTTGGTTGATAATGTTTAACTAAATTCTCTTTATGATACTAATCATTTTAAGGTATAGAACATTTTAAACTGATTTATATTTCTTCTTGCTTCCGAATTGCCAATCTAGCTTCTCAATGACTGGGACTCCTTTGCTGGGATTAATCCGGGCGGATAATCGCCAGGATTTTAGCATCCGGATCCGGATCCGGTTATGGCCGGATATCCGGATCTGGATGAACACCCCTAACCCAATACTCTCCCATATAGAAATTTGTGAGAGTTCACAATCTAGAAACAATTGGTTTCAACGAATACATGATCAACGATGGTCAGAGATTAATGTTTTAACGATTTTATTATTATTAGATATTCTTCCAAATTCTTGCAATAGTGATATCAGAGCTAACTCTTGTGCCACATTGTTTAGTATAGATTTCAATTGTTACGTGGATTGTTTGTTGAAACACATGTCTGGACATGATCATTGTTGATATCGATATGTGGGTTGTTGTTATTTGTTAGAGTTTATCACTTTCGTTTTTTTACCCCGACATGTTTTATTCATCCTTGTTTATTTCAATTTGTTTTTATTTTCAGAGAGATCTAAAATGTTTTTGACTTCGTAAATAAAAAATCCTTGCGAATTTGTTGATGAAACGAGATTTACGTTCAACATCTTATTTGTTATTTTGTATGATATTTCACGATTTTTTTTTTTTTTTTTTTCTGCAAGAGAACGAGAATTTTGTTTTTCCCCGATTCTGGATAGAGGTTAGGGATGAATTTTTCATCTGTATGCATGCCGACTCACGGCGCTTGCAAGTTTGCAACGGATAGTCCTGTCCGTTAGGCATGAAGCGGTGCCTTAAACCATTTTAGTGGTTTTTATTTGAAAAGATACGATTTTTCTGGCTTGTATCGTTTGGTCCTGTGGCTGGGGGGGAGGGGTTTGATTCAATTGAATCCCTTAAACCAAATGACACGTACTTATGGATGCTTGACCACTGGGTGATTGAGTCTCAGTTAGTGAAATGATTTGATTTTTTGTTTGTATAAAATAATAAAACATTTGGTGAAAAGGACAATGCATAAAACGTCCTATTTAATTGTATTCATTAATATATATATGTTTGTCTCACCATTAGGTCAGCAAAATTATGGTTATTAATTTGTTTGGTTACTTTACACAAATCAAAGACTTATAATTAGATTTGTGTACAGAAACTAGTAATATATATTTTGAATTATCTTGATGTTTGATTATTAGTTGATGTAATATCATCATAAATGAATACGTTATATATATTGAATTTATTAATTAAATAAAAATGCCATATTAGAGTATAAATATTTATTGTATATTAAGAATAGCCATAGCATCTTAAGATACAATAATATTTTAATATGTTTGATTTTATGTTGTTATAATGGCATTTTATATTGCAATTAAATCATTATAGTAATAATTACTTGGCCCTATAGGGAGGTAATTATTAAGAAAAAATGTTGATTTAATTGGAATAAGATAGTGAAAATGATATTAGGTAAAGGAGATTTCCTATACCCATAGGTGCGGGATCTTTTTTTCTTAAATATTTGTAAAACACTAGTCTTATTATAAAGAAAAATACAAGCAAATCTTATGCATATTGCAATCTTTACCCACGAGGAGATTTAGATTTGTTTTTTGAATTAGACATTGGTGGATTCAAACTATAGTTATTGTTTGATTCAAAGCATTGATGTATGTTCTTGGTTATGTTATTGCAGCTACCATGACTTCTTTTTTAAATACTGAATCTTCTAATATTCTAATTCTGAATGGGGATAATTTTTTTAACTAGAAAGAAAATGTTCTTTTAACATTAGGGTGTATGGACTTGGACTTGGCACTTCGTGTGGATGAACCTCCATGAAGGAACTATTCATATTGAGTTCTTGTTACAATTGGATAGAGTTTATAATTTGGAAGATTTTGTTATAGAGATTGCTTAACATGTCCCAATGATAATTAAGCCATGATTTGGGCTAAATGATCATTATAATTTATAATCATCGTTACCATATGATCATGACACCTCAATTATCGATAATAAAAATAATAATAATTTAAATATCGACTAACAAAAGATTTTAACCACGTAACAGTTTTTCTATGGTATGGTTTTTTATTTTACTTTTACTAATACCTCTTTATTTTTGTAACCAATAGATTAACAAATGTTAGGTAATTTTAGAGAAATAGTTGATGACCTTGTAAGTAATTATGACCATTTATATATACAAAGAGTTATTTATATCAAGGGCTCTAATTTGAACTCATATAAAATCTGAAATGTTTCTCATTATTAGTATAAGCAATAATGATACTCCCACGAAAAAGGTTAACAAGACTCTTCCATGGGTGCCAAAGCAGTAACTGCTAGTGCATGTTTGACTTTTGTAAAAAAAACAAATTTAAAAATATTCAAGTTTAAAAAATGTCTTATATTTAAAATCGAATTTGAGTTGTCCCTCCATTTTATTTTAGGGTTCCCTCTCTATCATACCATCTTTTGTTACCATATAGCCATTGGCCATCTCTCGCCAATCTGTCACTGTTTGCTACATAACTTATAGCATTACGAGTTCCCGAAAGTCTCCACCACCACATTCTCTCTTGAGTTTCACCACCGCTCACCACTGGGTTTTGCCACTGCCATCTCTTCCCGTGAAAGCGTGGTTGTGTGCTATTGTCAGACATTATATAGGCCTAGTCTCACATTTCAACTCACCCTGCACTATCAGAAAACTTCTTGTTCTTCCCGACTCAGTATCCCGTTCCTGTAGCAAGGCCATTGGAGATGAAAGTAGGTTCCTACCCTTCATTCTCGTACTTGAAATATTAAGTTAAGTGTAAGAATTTGTGTAAAAAGTTATTTACAACTATCTTTTTTCAATACATTATCATATTGAAATGGCTTATAGACGCTTGGTAAAGCTGGTGGAGCATATGGTTGTGTTACTGTGAGGGTGATCGTGTCATTTTGGTCAACGGTCACAATTGAAGATGTTGAAGTCATGTTTCACAGCCTGGGCCAGTCCACTCTGTTGGGCTTGCTTTGGATCCTGTTGGAATAGAGAGTAGGGGCTCAGGGCACTGTGGTACCTTCGATGCCTGAGTTAGTTGTTGGAATACAGTGGTGAAACAAGTGAAAGAAGAGAGTATTCAATAAGAGAGAGTAATGACCTGAAGTGTGAAAAAGTTTAAACACCTCCCCTGGCAGAGGGAGGGGTATTTATACCTGGCAGAAGTGGCCCCCGAGATGGAAGTGGTGGGTGTGTCGCTCCGTATTGGGGTCGGGTGTCCTTGCCAACTCCTGTCCGTGCAGAAGACTCGCCAGACCAAATTGTGGTTGTCACTAACACCCCAGGAGGCATGTATTGGTCTGCCGAGCTCCGGAATGCATCAAATGTGGCATGGCTCTCTGTCGTGGCGTGCCCATTTTCATTTCATTAAATGCGGCGTGGTTCCGGCCAGGTGCTTCCATCCCTCTGATATGTCTAGATGCCAAGGTTCAGGGATAGGGGTGTCGCAGAATGTTGGCTAGTAGTGGTGTCAGACAGTCCTGCCTTCCGCCTTTAGTCAACGTCGTTTCCCGATTGCTTCCCTTCTTGGACGCCCTTAGCTCAACCTGGCCCAACACAGCCCTGGGACTCTTCGAGCCTTGCAAGCTGGGCCTACTTCCCCAAGCCCAGCCCTAAGGATTACTCCCTTCACAGTACCCTGCAAATTTCTAACACACATGTGTGGTGAGAATTCAAAACATCTTTGTCGCGCGTTCCTTTCAGTCATTTCCCCCGTCGTTAGTACGTGAGGGCACTTCGACTTCCGTTATCTTTCCTACTTCCCGACTGTTGAATTTAGGGGGTGTCTTCCCCCATCCCAGGCCTTGCATTGGCCCATACACCACACGCGCCCAACGTGGCTTCCCACCTACCCACATTGTTCACTGTGGGTGTTGCCTTGATTTCTGCAGTCCCCATGTCTCCCAACCGTTGGATTTGGTGGGGCGCATCTCCCAGCATCCCGAGCCGTTCATTGGCCAGTGAGTCCCATGTGCTCGACGTGACTTCCCCATGTCTGCGCAACCTTGCGCCGGTTAAGCTTTCTGAGGCCACCTACCCACATCGTTCAATGCGGGTGTCACCACAATTTTTGCGGTCCCCATGTCTCCCAACGGTTGGATCTGGTAGGGTGCGTCTCCCCACATCCCAGGTCGTTCATTGGCCGGTTAGTCCCCACGCCCGACCGCAAAGTGATTTCCCACGTTTGCACAACCCTACGCCAATTGAGCTTCTCGAGGCCACCTACCCACGTCGTTCAATGCGTGTGTCACCTTGATTTCCGCAGTTCCCACGTCTCCTAGTGGTTGGGTCTAATGGGGAGTGTTTCCTTGCATCCTAGGTTTTTCATTGGCCTGTGCTCCCCATGCGTCTGACGTGGCTTTCCACATCTTTGCAGTCCTACGCTGGTTGAGCTCCCTGAGGCCACCTACCCATGTCGTCAGCGATGCCTTGACTTGCATGCAACTCTATATAAAGCCTCCTCCCCCCTCACATTTTCACCATCTGCCTCATTTCTTTCATGTTATTTGTGTAAAATGTTATTTACAATTATCTTTTTTTGCATTATCATATTGAAATGGCTTATACACGTTTGGTAAAGCTGGTGGCCAGTTGTTTTGTTGTGAGGGTGATTGTGTCATTGTGGTCTATGGTCACAACTAGGGGTGAAAAACGATCGATCTAGATCGAATCGGATTGAGACTGAGATCGGTTGATTTCGGTCCATGTTTTAGATGACCGAAAAGTTTCGGTCCAGTCTCGGTCTAGGATTTCTCAACCCCAGACCAGACCGGACCGAACCGAATGAAAAAAAAAATTTATATATATTATTTATATAATAATTGTATAATTTATTATATTATTTTCATCTAATCTATTACCATTGACAATATAAAGTCTTAAATATCTCATGAACACTTGTTAATATTCTATCAATGAACTAATATATAATATCAATTAGCTTATTATATAGTAATTATATAAATTAATAATGTAATTTTCACCTAAGTTATTATCATTGACTATATAAAATATTTTTTTATTGATTTAGTTATATAATCCATATTAATAAGTCACTTAATTTTAATTTAATATTTTAAATTATTTTTTCATTAATTGATATAAAAAATTAAAAAATAATTAGACCAAACAGAACCGATAGCTACCGGTTCGGAAAAATGATGGACTAAAAATATTCGGTCCATCATCAGACAGACTAGGCCGACCGATTTGCACCCTTAGTCACAATTGAAGACATCATCGACAGATGACAATCTTGAAAGACGATATTGGAGGTGTGCTTTTTGTGACAAAAAGATGATATGCATGTGGTATTTGTTCTTTATTTGTTATATTTAGAAAAAGCGATTTAATTAGTTGAGGTCACGAGATTTCCATTTTTTATCACAGAGGTAAGGTCAATGCGATTTCTTTGAGTGTCACGATGATGCACCTATAAACAGGTAGTGATGGACATGATGCGATTTCTTTCACTGGGATTTGTAATGATCAATGTGTACTTATGGATGTATGTAGTTTTTAATTCTGGATGTATCTACCACCATTGAGTTTTGAGTCGGGACATTTAATTTGTTATGCCCATATTTCCATTTGACAGAAAAATGAACTTAATTCGGAAAATGAAGTTAGGTCAGAGAATCAAGTTCAAGTCTTCCCACTTTTGCCTTAAAAACAAAAATGATTATTAAACAAGTAAAACATACTTAAATAGTTTTTTAATAATTTAATATCATATTATAATATGACGAGAGAATTGTAAGAATTTGGGAGAATATCTAATAATAAAATAATCGTTAGAACACTTACATCTGGTTATCGTTGATCAAGTATTCGCTGGAACCAATTGTTTCTGGATTGTGAACTCTCACAAATTTCTATATGGAGAGTATTGGGTAGGGGTTTTCAGCCTATCTTTCTTTATGGTAATGAATTGTAGTGACTGATGGAGAATCACAGGCCTTTACATATAGATAGGCCAAGACCCTTATCCACGATTTTCTAAGTGTTGCTTCCTTCCATCAAGGAATGTAACTGTTGGTTTTATTATATGAGTACTATCTTTATTTTTTAATTACCCAGAATTTTTAATATAAATATAAAACTAATAAAATAAATAAATATATATAATATATTTGAAAGGATTTGGCACGTAAGCCACCTTTAAGTCTCCCTCAAGAAGACGTGTTCTTTCACTCTCCTACTTGGCTTACATGACATTCATTTAAAATCATCTGTGTAACCAAAACCACATATGCCACAAATAAAACTACTCAAACCATAACCTCTAGAAGAATGATATAATACATGAATCATGGCGGTTATGTTATTATATTAACATTTCCTTCCATGTATTACACTGTATTAGTCTCTCCAAATAAATTTCCATATGTGATATATCTCTTTATGAATGGCTTCCTATAAGTCACTCTGGGTCTATACATCATAGATTAGGAGATATACTTTATGTGCACAAATAAAAATATTATTCTTGACAACAACAAGTACTGTATATAATAATTAAATCAAATATAAAATGAGCTCATTAATCACATGCTCTCTACATGTTTCAAAAACATTTTTATTGAGAGCCATTTTGTCATGGGATCTTCAATCATGGATGATGTTCTTGTATGCTCTATTGAGACTTCTTGTTCCTTGACTCTCTCTCTGATAGCAAGATACTTTATGTCAATATGTTTACTTTTGCCCCCACTCTTATTATTCTTAGAAAAGAAAACTACTGCCAAATTATCACAGTAAGTTCTTAAAGGCTTAGATATTGAATCCACAACTTGAAGCCCTGTGATAAAACTCCTCAACCATTTCGACTATGAAGTTGCTTCAAAGCATGCTATAAACTCTGCCTCCATAGTAGATGATGCAACGATTGTCTATTTGATGCTCTTCCATCTAACATGAAGACGTACCCTGAAGTGGACTTTCTGAAATCTTGACAACCCTCAAAATCTGAGTCTGAATATCCAACCACTTCCAGACAATCAACATGCTTATAAGAAAGCATATGATTCTTGGTTCCTCGTAAATATCTCATAATCTTTTAAGCAGCCTTCCAATGTTCTATTTCAGGATTGCTTTGGTATCTTCCCAACATTCCCACAACATATGCATTAAACGACTAACAGCAGATGCATATGGAATGTTTTCTACTTCTTTCTTTTCCAAAACATTTTTCGGACACTGGCTTAAACTAAATTTATCTCCCTTTAATATGGGTGCTGCATTGGGTCTACATTCATTCATTCTAAATTTTTCCAACAACTTTTCAATGTAGGCTTTATGAGAAATTCCTAAAATTCTTTTAGACCTATCTTGATGAATATCTATGCCCAAAACATAAGAGGATTCACCTAAATTCTTCATTTCAAAGCTTTGGAATAGAAATTTTTTGGTGTCGTGTAGTAGACCCAAATCATTAGTTGCAAGCAAAATATCATCAACATATAGGACTAAGAAAATAAACTTACTCCCACTAAATTTATGGTATATGCAGTTATCCACGATGTTCTTTATAAAAGCAAATGAAGTAATAACATCGTGAAATTTCAAATACCATTGACGGGATGCTTGTTTTAGTCCATAAATTGATTTCTTTAACTTGCAAACTAAATGATCACCTTTATCAGAATGAAACCCTTCATGTTGCTTCATGTGTACCTCTTCTTCAAGAGTTCCATTTAAAAAAGTTGTTTTCACATCCATTTAATGTAGCACTAAATCAAAGTGAGCTACTAATGCCATGATCACTCTAAATGAATCTTTTTTAGAAAATCGAGGGAGAGTATCGTGATAGTCAATACCTTCTCTTTGTGTAAATCTTTTAGCTACAAGTCTGACTTTATATCTATCGATATTACCATTTGTGTCTCTCTTGAATTTATAAACCCATTTACAGCCAATGGCTTTAACTCCTTTAGGTAACTAGACAATTTCCCAAACTTGATTTTTAGCCATGGATTCCATTTCTTCTATCATAGCATCATGCCAGAATTTTGAATTTCGCCACTCGTGGCATGTGAAAATGAGATGGGATCATCTTTAGGTCCCACATCAAAGTCGGACTCTAGTAGGTACACAGTAATCATTAGAAATAGCAACCTTCCTTAATCTAGAGGATCTTCTTAATTTTACAATTCATTCATATTATGTGGATGTTGAACTATAGATTCAAAGTTGGTATGTTCCTCATGAGGTGGTAGTGGTTCTTGAATTGATTGAGTTTCAAAGGTATCAGATTGATTTCCTTGAATGATAATCATTTCATTTTCATTCATGGATGTAATATCTGAATTTCGTGTTTCCTCTCACTCTATCTTTCGAGGAACATTACTCCCAATTATTCCAAAACCCTCAATAAATTTTTCATTTCTGGCTTCCACAATTCTAGGTGTATGTGAGGGACAATAAAATTTATAGCCCTTAGAATTTTCTACATAACTAATGAAATAACCACTGACTGTCCTTGGATCCAATTCCTTTAGTTGTGGATTATAGACCCTAACTTCAACTTGACAACCCCATATGCCCATATGCCTCAAACTAGGTTTCCATCATTTCCATAATTCAAATGGTGTTTTGGAAACAACCTTAGATGGAACCCTATTTAAGATATATACTGCAGTTTTTAAAGCCTCACTCCATAAAGATAAAGGAAGATTCAATTACTGAGCATACTTATTACCATATCCATAAGGGTACAGTTTCGCCTTTCAGCAACACCATTTTGGTGAGGTGAACTTGGCATTGTATACTGAGCAATAATGCCTTCTTCCTTGAGAAAATTTGCAAATGGACCCGATCGTTGCCCTGACTCTGTATATCTACCATAATATTCTCCACCCCTGTCAGATCTTACGATCTTTATTTTCTTTTCTAATTTTCTTTCTACTTCTTTTTTATATATTCTGAAAGCATCTATTGCTTCAGATTTATCAAAAATGAGGTAAAGATACATAAATCGTGAATAGTCATCAATAAATGAGATAAAATATCTCTGGCCTTTCATGCAAGGGGTACTAAATGGTCCACAGATGTCAGTGTGTATGATTGCAATAATTTCCTCACTCCTCTTGGCACCTTTACTCGTTTTGTTGGTTTGTTTACCCTTTATGCATTCCACACAAATACCAAAATCAGAAAAGTTTAAAGTCTTTAAGACTCCATCATTAACTAATCTTTTAATTCTCTCAATGGAGATGTCCCAATCTCCTATGCCATAATATAGAGGAGGACTCATCAATAATATTACGTTTAGTGCCAACTTCATCATGCAGAGTTAATAGACTATTTTCAAAAACAGAATCTAAATTTAATTATACAAACCATTAATCAAGGTCCCAGAGCCTACAAATGTGGAGTTTTTAAATACAGAAACATTTGAATTCACAAAATTAAATTCAAATCCGAAAGGTACTAATCTAGATATAGAGACCAAGTTTCAAGAGAATGAAGGTAAATAAAATGTGTTTTCAAGATCCAAAATATAACCATTATTTAAATAAGTCTAAAAGTTCATATAGCCTCGACTTGCGAACGCATCCCATTTCCTGAGTAGATGCCTTGTTCACTTTCCATCGGTTTCCTTAGACTGAGAAACCCCTGCATGATATTGACAACATGAATTGAGGTACCCGAATCAATCCGCCTTGTATTATGATGAGAGTCTACAAAATTAGACTCATAGCACACAAGAGAATTGAGATTACCTTTCTAGCCATGATTTATACTTTATGCAATCTTTCTTTTTGTGCCATTTTTTCTTGTAGAAGAAGCATGTATCATTGTCTCCATAGCGTTTAAATGGCGATTTTTCCATCCTTCTTCCACTTATTAACACAGACACTTTTGTCTTTCTTCCATTGTCCCTTCCTTTGAGTAACAAAATGAGCACTCGCAATATTTTCATGTTTCAATCTCTCTTCTTCTTGTACACACATGGTTAAAATTTCATTAATGGACCATTTTTCCTTATGTGTGTTGTAGGAAATCTTAAATGGTCCATATTCTGTCGGAAGAGAGTTGAGTATGAAATGGACAAGGAATGAATCTGAGATCTCAATCTCTAAAGACTTTAGTTGGGTTGCAATATCTCTCATTTCCATTATGTGTTCACGCACGCTTTTGGATTTGCCATTCTTCATAACTGATAATTTGTTCATTAGGGTGCTAGCCAATGCCTTATCAAAACTAACAAATTGCTCTTCAATAGCCTTTATATAGTCCTTGACTTTATCACACTCTGGGATTGAACCTCTCTAATGTTCTTACACACGTGACTTGATGAGCATTAGACTTAATTGGTTAGACCGCTCCCACCTTTCATAGGTATTCTTATCTACCAATGAACTTGATTCAGTGGGTATAGGAGGTTCATCCACATGAAGTGCCAAGTCCAAGTCCATACACCCTAATGTTAAAAGAACATTTTCTTTCCAGTTTGAAAAATTATCCCCATTCAGAATTGGAATATTAGAAGATTCAGTATTTAAAAAAGAAGTCATAGTAGCTGCAATAACATAACCAAAAACATACATCAATGCTTTGAATCAAACAATAACTATAGTTTGAATCGACCAATGTCTAATTCAAAAAATAAATCTAAATCTCCCTGTGGGTAAAGATTGTAATATGCATAAGATTTGCTTGTATTTTTCTTTATAATAAGACTAGTGTTTTACAAATATTTAAGAAAAAGAGATCACGCACCTATGGGTATAGGAAATCTCCTTTACCTAATATCATTTTCACTATCTTATTCCAATTAAATCAACATTTTTTCTTAATAATTACCTCATTTAATTGCACTATAAAATGCCATTATAACAACATAAAATCAAACATATTAAAATATTATTGTATCTTAAGATGCTATGGTTATTCTTAATATACAATAAATATTTATACCCTAATATGGAATTTTTATTTAATTAATAAATTCACTATATATCACGTATTCATTTATGATGATATTACATCAACTAATAATCAAACATCAAGATAATTCAAAATATATATTACTAGTTTCTGTAAACAAATCTAATTATAAGTCTTTGATTTGTGTAAAGTAACCAAACAAATTAATAACCATAATTTTGCTGACCTAATGGTTAGAGAAACATATATATTAATTAATACACTAAAATCGTATCTTTTCAAATAAAAACCACTAAAATGGTTTAAGGCACCGCTTCATGCCCAATGGATAGGACTATCCGTTGCAACTTGCAAGCGCTGTGAGTCGGCATGCAAGCAGATGAAAAATTCATCCCTAACCTCTATCCAAAAACGGTGGGAAAAAAAAAAAAATTTCTTGTTTTCTTGCAGAAAAAAAAAATTCTTGAAAAATCATACAAAATAGCAGATAAGATGTTGAACGTAAATCTCGTTTTATCAACAAATTCGCAAAGATTTTTGATTTACAAAGTCAAAAACATTTCAGATCTCTCTGAAAATAAAAACAAATTGAAATAAACAATGATGAATAAAACATGTCTGGGTAAAAAAACGAAAATGATAAACTCTAACAAATAACAACAACCCACATATCGATATCAACACAGATCATGTCCAGACATGTGTTTCAACAAACAATCTACGTAACAATCGAAATCTATACTAAACAACGTGACACAAGAGTTGGCTTTGATACCACTATTGTAAGAATTCAATAGAATATCTAATAAAAATCGTTAGAACATTAACCTTTGACCATCGTTGATCAAGTATTCGCTGGAACCAATTGTTTTCGGATTGTGAACTCTCACAAATTTCTATATGAAGAGGATTAGGTAGGGGTTTTCAGCCTATCTTTCTTTATGATAATGAAATGTAGTGACTATTGGAAAATCACAAGCTTTTATATATGGATAGACCAAGACCCTTATCTACGGTTTTCTAAGTGTTGCTTCCCCCTATCAAAGAATATAACTGTTGGTTTTATTAAATGAGTAATATCTTTATTTTTTAATTATCTATAATTTTTAATATAAATATAAAATTAATAAAATAAATAAATATATATAATATATTTAAAAAGACGTGGCACGTAAGCCACCTTGAAGTCTCTCTCAAGGAGACGTGTTCTTTTAAGAATGACCAAAAAATATAAATAACATTATTCTTTATCAAATCATTCAACAAACGTCAACTATTCAAACTTGAAGGCCTCAACCTATATATATATATATATATATATATATATATATATATATATATAGAGGAATGCATTATTGGGATGCTAATCAATTATGATATATATAATTACTACGAATTAAGACTAAACATATCTAACATATATATTTTTTATACATATATATATATATATATATATAGATACATGATGGGATCCTAGACAGTTAAATGTTGATTTAAACCGCGAAGGAGACCGATCGAGTCGAGTTTTTCAATCTGCCATGTGACAAATGCCATGTAACCTATATATGTCAGACAGAAATGTTTTTCAACCTGCCATATGACAAATGCGCACCGACCCCTGCTCTGAATTTTTGTTTCTATATGCTGTTACAAGAAGAAGATGTGATGTTTCCATGAATTAATAAAGCTTTCTCATCAGCCATTTCTTCTCCCTCCCTTCCATATGATTCCATCGCACTTTACTTTTTTATGTCCATAAAAACCCACGTGTTTTTCTTTATTTCTTATTTTTTCTGATTTCAAGTATGATAAAAGCCAATCTACATTGTTCCGGATATCTACACCATAAACACGTGCCACCTACGAAACAATCACTTAATAATAAAACAAGACAATTAGATAGTTAATTATTGACTGTGTAGAAATAGACTTCATGCTATCAAAATTCAAACTTATATATATTATATATATAGTGGTCTCTCACTTGTTTTGATATATATATATATATATATATTACTCTATATTCATATATATATATATATAAATGAGCAAAGTACTTTAATATGATTTAGCAAATTAGTCAACAAACTGAAACTATTCTAATTAATTTAAGCCCTCAATTACCTATGTATGTTAGGTAGAAATGTTGATCAGCCACATGCAATTTCTGATTATATATTACATATATCCAATAATGTATTCTTCCTGATCTTATATGTGATTGGGTCCCTAGCTAGCTATATGTTGTTTAACCCTGCTTTTGAAAGCCTCAAGTACTGCCTTTAAGATCGATCCAACTGATGCAAAAGCAATTTTTTATGCAAATATTTATTTCCTTCCTTATTTTTTATATACTTAATTCGTCAATAAACTGGGTCAGCATTAATGAAAAGCATGTTATTAGTATTGTAACCTTTTTTTTTATGAATACTAATAACATTAAGGTGCATGGACTTGGACTTGGACTTGGACTTGGCACTTCGGTGGAAGAATCTCCTATACCCACTGGAAAGAAAAGGTTCTTTTAACATTAGGTTCTTTTAATATTTATATTTTAATAATATTTGGAAAGAATTAAAATTATAAAAAATTTAAAAATAAAATAAAATATTTTGTATTCCCAAACAAGGCATAAATCTATTCCCAATGATAAAAGTGACTGAATTATTTGTTTTCAGAAACCGTACAGGAAGAAGCTAAGTGAAAGCTTTCTACAGTGGCATGTTTTCCTCGTGCTACTAATTAAGAGTAAAAAAAAAAAAACAAAGGTAACGGATGGTACTCAACAGCACAGCTTGAAGCTAAAATGATCAAGCAGTTTTGTTTTGCTATATATAAGAAGGAGATTTACATGCTGCTTCCATCTTAATTCTCAACTTGTTCACAAGATATCCTCCGCATGATGGAGGCAATATTTTTCTCCCTCTCCAGCTCATGTTGCGTTACTCTTAACTGCCAAAGACGCGTAGTTTTGCCACAGAATAGAAGAAGAAGAAGCAGCAGCCAAGGACTAATTCCAATGTTTCCCCCCATGATTGTCTCAAAGCTCCATGGATTACAAGCAAAACCACGGAGATCAGCGAATTATCATCCTACCATTTGGGACCCCAACCTCATTCAGTCCTTGAGTACTCCCTACACTGTAATTAACTCCACTCCCTAAGCACGTCATTTTATTTTTCTGAAAGACACGGCTGACGTACATATTTGTTGTAAACGTGCATGCTTCTTGTCTTGCAGTATGAGTTCCACTCGACCCGATTGGAGCAGTTGAAACAAAATGCTAAGTGCTTGCTTACATCCAATAATAAAGACCCCTGTTTCCTGCTAAAGCTTATTGACACAGTGCAGCGGTTAGGAGTGGCTTACCACTTTGAAAAGGAGATTGAAGTAGCTCTCAATCTCTGTTACCCAGATCTCACTACCAATCTTTTCCAGACTGCTTTGCACTTTTGTATTGCAAGAGAACACGGTTTTCCAATTAGCTCAGGTGATGACATGGAATCAGTCTATAAAATTTTCACTTTGTTTCGAGGGGTTATTTGTAAACAACTTTTTAACTTCTGGGTGACGTTTTGTGAAACAGATGTGTTCGAAAGATTTCGAAACAGAGATGGAAAATTAATACATGACGGTTTAAGCAGGGACATGGAGGGACTTTTGGCTTTATATGAAGCCTCTCGCCTAGGAATGCATGGAGAAAATATTTTGGAAGAGTTTAAGGATTTTAGTACCAAAAGCCTGATATCGTTAATGGAAAAACTGGATAGTAATTCTGCTATACAAGTGAAAGAGTCACTGGAAATACCCCTACATTGGAGGATGTCTAGAGTTGAAGCTCGTAACTTCATTGATGTGTATCAGAAGGATACTACAAAGAGCTTGACTTTGCTTCAGCTGGCTATGTTGGATTACAACTTAGTGCAATCTGTATATCAGCAAGAACTTAAGGAGTTAGCAAGGTAACGTTTACTTTGATCCCTGTTCTTAATTTAATGGAAGACAAGCCAATAATCTTAACATGTTCGAAATTTGATTCCTTGATTAGGTGGTGGAGAGATTTGGGTTTCAAAGATAAGCTACCCTTTTCAAGGGACAGGTTGATGGAGAACTTTTTGTGGGCAATGGGGATTGTTTCTGAGCCACAGTTCTCAAAGTGCAGGATAGGCCTCACCAAATTCGTATGCATATTAACAGCTATTGATGACATGTACGATGTATATGGATCTCTGGATGAGCTTGAATGCTTTACTGATGCTGTGAATCGGTATAATAACAGCACGATAACTCTGATACTAGTTTAACCATCAATTGGATTCCCAATTAATTAGCATATTCTCCTTTTTCATTCACTGTCTTTTTCTTACTTTTCCATTATTTTGAGCAGATGGCCGGAAATGAAGGCAATGGAGAATCTTCCCGAGTACATGAAGACTTGCTATGTTGCCATGCATAACTTTGCAAGTGAAATACTCTTTGATGTCATCCAAAGTCATGGATTGGATCTTTCACCCCACATTCGAGAAGCGGTGAGCTATTAAACAAAATATAGTTTGTTCTTCGATTAGTGTCGTGGATCGATCGATATTTCGAAGATGCCTGATTGGCATGATGCATTATTGTTTCTCTGCAGTGGGCAAATCTTTGCAGATCTTATTTCGTTGAAGCTCAGTGGTTTTCCCGTGGATACACTCCAACTTTGGACGAGTACCTAGAAAATGCATGGATTTCTGTTGGTGGTCCTGCAGCCATTCTCCATGCCTATGTTCTGCTTGGCTGCGGTAGCATAACAAAAGAGTCACTTGATTGTCTCAAGCATGGCTGTGGGCTAATATATTGGGCATCTCTTATAACTCGATTAAGTGATGATTTAGGGACTGCAGAGGTAAGTCGATTTAGAAGCGGTTAATTTGACTTGTTGGTCTCATTTTATATGCTTATGCTGAAATCCCTTAAGATGTACTAACCTTCTGTTTCTTTCCCTTGATCAAAGGCTGAAAGTAAGAGAGGTGATGTGGCAAAATCCATCCAGTGCTACATGGTACAGGAAAGTGTATCCAAAGAAGAAGCTCAAAATCACATAAAGAGCTTAATCAACTATTCATGGAAAAAAATGAATGAGGAGAGTGCCAAAAACTCCCTTCCAAAATCGATTGTAAAGATGTCATTGAACATGGCGCGCACTGCTCATTTCATCTTCCGATATGGAGATGGTATTGGAACGTCAAACGGCTTTATGAAAGATCATTTAACCTCTTTGATTGTCAAACCTATCCCTTTTGAATGATGTATATGTATGTATGTATGTATGTATGTATGTATGTATATAGTCTAGCTTGGTCAGTTAATAAAATGCAGAAGGTTGAACTCCATAAAGGAACTATTCATATTGAGTTCTTGTTACAATTGAATAGAGTTTATAATTTGGAAGATTTTGTTATAAAGATTGCTTAACATCTCCCAATGATAATTAAGTCATGATTTGGACTAAATGATCATTATAATTTATAATCATCGTTACCATATGATGACACCTCAATTATTGATAATAATAATAATAATAATTTAAATACTAATATAAATATAACAGGGCAAACAAAAGATTTAAACCAAGTAACAGTTTTTCTATGGTATGGTATTTTATTTTACTTTTATTAATACCTCTTTATTTTTGTAACCAATAGATTAGCAAATGTTAGGTAATTTTAGAGAAATATTTGACGACCTTATAAGTAATTATGACCATTCATACAATGAGTTATTTATATCAAGGGCTCTTGTAATGCTCCGATCCCACATAGATCGATGAGTTACTCCCTGTAACTTAAAACTCACAATTCATCAATATATTTACAGACTTCAAAATATAAAGTCATCAGAATAGTACAAAATCACTTAATAAAATTCGTCAATTCTCAGAAATCTTCTATGAGTAATCCATTATGCTTAAATAATCATTTCACCGATACTCCATAATCTTGATCCTTAGCTAAACTATTTAAAATCATTTGAAAAATGTTTGGAGATAAGAGATGAGTTATCAACAACTCAGTAAGCAGAAAACATATACTAGTGTGTAAACATGAGCATTTATCAAAATTCAAAATGCTGAACAAAATATTTTCTTTCAGAATGCAGAATCAAAATACTTGTTTTCAGAATGCAAAATCATGACATATTACCAAAAATATAAGAGCGAAACTTTCAGAACGCCTTCTTATGCAAAATTTCCTTTGGCAGAGCATAACTAAACATATTCATCTTATCTTATTATTATCAGAACAGAGATCATGTTTAACCCTCGTGGTAGGGTTGTGCAAACCCCGATAGTTAACCGAGCAGAAACAGAATGTGAATCTTTCCATTACTCACTCTCGGAGCCCCGAGTGTGTACATAGGAAAGACCAGGTAGAAAACCACTTTGTTTCCAAAGTGGGTGCACCAGAAACAAAAAAGTTGGTACCAACCCGAACAGAGGCCACAGTTTTACACCCGTGGTAAGGTCAGAACGGAACAGAAACAGAAACATAATGTTATGCCAGAGATTTTCAGAAATCACATCATATCATATCAGAATACAGAACATCTTCAGAATAGAACAAAATCAGACTACAAAAATGTATTTTATGCACAAAATTTCATATTCGCTCTCTTTTGCAAAGTTTAGAAACAAGATGTCAAAAATAAGCTTATATCTACACCAGTTATGATAAAAAATATTTGCTTCTTAAACAGAATCTCATGAGTAATGTAGAACAAATAACTGAGGTGGTTCAAATTTCTTTTCATAACCAAATATGTATATTTTCTAAAAAATTAACCCCAACTCATTTTATTTTAATGCAAAGTTTAATATAGGAACCCGCTTACCTGTACTTAGCTTTTTCAGAATTTTTCTCAAAAATGTCGACCAATAATTAAACGTCACCTATAAAATAATCACATAATTCTCATAAATTTTCAATTAATCACGTATTTCGATATTTAAGCCTAAACTTCTAAAATAACCTATTTAATTCCTCAAAACCTAAAATTTCATAACCTAAAATTATAAATCTTCACTTTCTAAAATCATCAATGTTCATTTAATAACTTTGACTAAAATATTTAAAAGTCTGACCTATTTATTATTGAAAACAAACTATAAAGTTTAATACTAGATAATATAATTATCCCAAAATATTTTAAAATTAACTATAACTATTTTTAATAGACTAAATCATATCTAAAGTGTAAAAATAACATTACACCAATATTGTTTACTCTTAACATAAACCTTTACTTAATAACATGTAAAAATACTTAAGTGATTTTTTGTAATCATAATTAAGTAAGAGTTTATTAACACATATTAAAAATTTTAAAACACCTTAGCATAACCTGCAGTTCAAAGGGTAAAAAAGTAATTAATAATATTAGTGTAAAATTGTAATGCCGTGATCCCGTAGGTCCGGAGAGTTAGCTCTTAATACTTAATATCAACTTCAATAACACAACTATAAAATCCAGAAAACTCAATAAAATGTCAATCCATTAAATCCACCCAAATATCTATGTTCCTTCATGAGGACAACAAAAAAATTCTCAATAATACAAATTAAAAACTCTCCAAAACTCAAAATTATCTTTAACTCATCAAACCAAAATAACGAAAAATAAATTAGTTTACTAACTATGACTCTCAAATAAACACTTGTACCCTCAAACACTTATTACACTAAGGACTTCACACCTTGTTACAACTTCATACGCTTATTCCCCAACTGAACCATCAAAGTTATTTGAAAAATAAGTGGAGATAAGGAGTGAGTTATCAACAACTCAGTAAGCAGAGGACATATACTAGTGTGTAAATATGAGCATTTACCGAGTTTAGAATGTAGAACAAAATATTTTCTTTCAGAATGTAAAATCAGAATAATGTTTTTAAAATGTAGCATCAAAACATGTTATCAAAAATATCAGAGCGAAAAATTAAAAAATATTCATAATCAAAATCCCTTTGGCATAGCATAAACTGAAACATCATATGTTATCTCATCATATCAGAACAAATACCATATTTAACCCCCGTGGTAGTGTTGTGCAAACCCCGGTAGCTAACCGAGCAAAAACAGAATGTGAATTTTCCCCTTATTCATTCTCGGAGTCCCGAGTGTGCACATAGGAAAGACCATACAGAAAACCACTTTGTTTCCAAAGTGGGTGCACCAGAAATAGAAAAGTTGGTACCAACCTGAACAGAGGCCACAGTTTTACACCCGTGGTAAGGTCAAAACGGAACAGAAAAGGAAACAAAATGTTATGCTAGAGGTTTTCAGAAAACACATCAGATCATATCAGAATACAAAAAATCTTCAGAACAGAACAAAATCATATCACAACATAATTTATGCACAAAATTTCATATTTGCTCTATTTTTCAAAGTTCAGAAACAGAATGTCAAAAATAAGCTCATGTCTACACCAATCATGACAGAAAATATTTTCTTCTTAAATAGAATCTCGTGAGGAATGCAGAACAAATAACTGAGGTAGTTGAAATTTATTTTCATAACCAAATATATATATTTTCTAAAAATCAACCTTAGCTCATTTTATTTTAATGCAAAGTCTAGCATAGGAACCCAGCTTACTTAGACTTCTTAGCTTTTTCGGAATTTTCCTCAAAATGTTGAACAATAATTAATCGTCACCTATAAAATAATCACGTAATTCTCGTAAATTTTCAATTAATCACATATTTCGATATTTAATCCTAAACTTCTAAAATAACCTATTTTAATGCTTCAGTACCTAAAAATCCTAATAACCTTAAAATATCCTCATTCTCAAAATTTCTTTGATAATACTCAACATTTAAGGTAAGTACTAGTAAAAATTTCGCTAAATAATAATAAACAAATAGCTTTAATCATAATTTAAATGTTTAAAATAAAATTGTACAGTTACTAAAATAATTTGCTACCAATAGTACAATGTGAAAATCCTATTTATTTTCTATAAAAAATTTGTTATACTACCCACATAAAAAATGTAAAAACAGGTTTAATATAAACAAAAATTTGAAATTTGAAACCATCTAATAATAAGGGCAAAACTGTAATTCCATATCTAAATAATATGTAGTAAAGGGTATTAATGTAATTTCCTTCAATTCTTTGAAAACAAAACAAAAACCTACGTAAAACAAGTAATTTGCAAGGCAGGAGCTTACTCAATGAGGAACCACGAGGCAGTGTGCGACGCAGCGACGGGCTAGAAGCTTAGCGACGTAGCGGTGGTGATCTCGGCGGAGCACTGGAAGCGAGAGAGAGAGAGCAACATGGTGAGGTAGACGGATAGTGAGGGAGAGATGGAGAAAGAGATAAAGGAAACTCATTGTGAATGCTGGAGCTGCGTATGGTGTAGAGATGAAGGTGGTTGTCCTGGCAGCGTCGAACGTGCGGGAAGGAGTTGTGCAAAGAGTTAGGAGATGGATAGTGGCAACGTCAGTGGCTGGGTGGTAAAGCCATAACTCACGGTGGCCGAAAAGAATTGCTCTATTTTGATGAGCCAAAACAGAGGTCTTCAGTTCTCAATGTAGGTGGCTTCTGATCTCGCATGGGTTGGGCACGGAGGTGAAGGGTAGAGGTTTAAACGGCTGATGGTTGAGTGGGTCTTGGCGGCTTATGGAGGTGTAGACCAGGTTCGTCGGGAAGGCGACTGTGATGGCTTCACGCGGCATGCAACGCGGTGCACGTTACACGGAGTAGGATGGCAAAGGCTTCCTGTTAGGCGTGGTGTTTTCTGAGTGGGTGAGGACTAGGCTGGGCTGTTTGCAAAGAAGAGTTGCTGCGTGTGGAGTGGCTGTTGGGTGGCAGCGACGGGGAGAAGGTTGAAGAGGGCAACAACTGTGTTTCGACAGTGGGAAACCGAGAGGAGGGGGGGGAAAAGAAGAACGGCTATACTAGGTTTTTGTTGAGGATGAAGAACGTGTGAATAAATAGATGGATGGATGACCAAAAGAAAACCCTAGACATGAGATAGTAACATTCATGCGGATGGAAAAGAGTCGTGCGGGTGAGAAACTGCTCATAAACCGATAGTTTTTCCAAGATTTAAACAAATGGGCAAGATCTACAAAAAAAAAATACTACCCGATCCATATTATAAAATCCCAAAAAAAAAAAAAAAAACCTAAAATATCAAGCTCAAAAAAATAAATAAATAAAAATTGCATAGTCCAACCAAACAACTTCTGGGTCCGGTTGTTAAAAAAATATAGCTTAGAAGCATGTAATTATACTTACGTAAAACGAAATTCTTTGAATAAAGTAGCAACTACGTACGCGATGGAGGTTCACCATGAAGAGTGGAGCTGCGAAGGAGTTGGGTGATGTGGCAGCAGTGTTTACTACGACGGTGCACTGGAAGAGAGAGAGAGTGGTGAGCGAGAAAGAGAGAACAAAGAGTGAGAGATGTGTGAGGTAGGAACAGAGACGGAGAGAAAACACACAAAATACTCACCAAGAGGGTAGCGATGCGGCGTCAACAAGGTGGTTGGGTAGCAGCAGGTCAGGAAAGGTTGGGGTGTTGGCGTCGCCGGGCTTCCCTTCGCCGTGGCTGGTGGCACCGAAATAAGATAAAGTGCCCTGTTTTGAGATGCAAAAATAGAGGTCCTTCGGTGTGTTTGAGGGTGGTGTTTTATGACGTGGGTTCACGGCTAAACTATGGCAGTGAGGTCTGGGTAGAGGTTTACGTAGGGTGGATGAACTAGGCGGCAACTATGTGGAGGTGCTGGGGTGGTGTGATAGGGCACGGTGGGGACTTCATTCATGCATGGGTTGCATTGATTTTGTATGGGGGCAGCGTGAGTTCTGGACAGTGCAACGGCTGGAAAAACAGAAGGGCACAAGGAGGTTTGAAGCACTGGGCACTGTCTCACAGTGGTGCATGGTGGCAAAGGGAGTTAACGGCAACAACGGGATGGCTGAAGAGGGCAGCATGGCAGCAAATGTCACAAAGCAGTTTCTCTTGCGTGGGCTAATGTATGTGTATATATATGTGAGTGATGGAAACCCTAAGGGAAACGTTGAGATGAAGAAACGTGCATGCCAAGGACGTGAGGAAAACTCTAGGGGAGAAAATAGACGGAAAAGAAAACGTGAGTGAACTGTGAAGTTAACGTGTGAATAAATAGGTGATTGAAACAAAACAAAAACAAAACCCTAAAGCTAAGGAGAATAAAGGCGTACGTGCATGAGAGTGCAATCGTGCTAGGCGGCGAAAATATCATAAACTCAGTTGGTTTTAATGGTTTAAAAGACATGGGTGTGGGCTTGGGTCTTGGTCTTTTTCTTGAGTCATTGATCACGACTCAATTTCTAAAAATAATTCAACTAGTCGCAAAATTTTCTCGACTCATAAAAAGATTTTTAAACTAATTATAAACACCAAAGAAAAATCAGAAACCTCCAAAACAAATATTTTAAGCCCGTAGTCTATTCCAAAAAAAACTTGAACACTCAACCGGGTTTTTCATACGCATAAGCCCAAAAATATATAAAAATCGGGCTTGACTGGGTCCGGGTGTTACAGCTCTAATTCTAACTCACGTAAAATCTAATATGTTTCTCATTATTAACATAAGCAATAATGATACTCCCATGAAAAAGGTTAACAAGACTCTTCCATGGGCGCCAAAACAATAACTGCTAGTGCATGTTTGACTTTTGTTAAAAAAAAAAATTTTAAAATATTCAAGTTTAAAAAATGTCTTATATTTAAAATCGAATTTGAGTTGTCCCTCCATTTTATTTTAGGGTTCCCTCTCTATCATACCATCTTTTGTTACCATATAGCCATTGGCCATATCTCGCTAATCTCTGTCACTGCTTGCTACGTAACTTACAGCATTATGAGTTCAAGAAAGTCTCCACCACCACATTTTCTCTTGAGTTTCACCACCGCTCACCACTGGGTTTGAGCCTCTCCACTGGCTGAGGGAGGGGGCATTTATACCTGGCCGGGGTGGCCCCCGAGATGGAGGTGGTGGGTGTGTCGCTCCGTACTCGGGTCGGGTGTCCTTGCTAACTCCCGGCCACGCAACAGACTCGCCAAACCTGATTGCGACTATCACTGACACCCCAGGAGGCATGTCATGGCGTGCCGAGTTCAGGGATACATTAAATGTGGCGTGGCTCTCTGTCGTGGCATGCCAGTTTCCATTCCATTAAATGTGGTGTGGTTCTGGTCAGGTACATCCATCCCTCTGACTAGTCCAGAAGCCAAGGTTCAGGGACATGGAGTGTCCAGAAATGTCGGCCAGTAGTGGTGTCAAACAGTCCTGCCTTCCGTCCTATAGTCAGTGTTCATTACCCGATTGCTTCCCTTCTTAGGCCCTTATAGCCTGACATGGCCTAGCCCAGCCCTTGGACTCTTCGGGCCTTGCAGGCTGGGCCAACTTCCCCTAGCCTGGCCGTGGGGATTATTCCCCTCACAGAAGACATCATCGATAGATGACAATCTTGGAAGACGATATTGGAGATGTGCTTTTTGTGACAAAAAGATAGTATGTGGTAGTTGTTCTTTATTTCTTATATTTAGAAAAAAAAATTCCATTTAATTAGTTGAGGTCATTAGATTTCCATTTTTTACCACAAAGGTAAGGTCGATGCAATTTCTTTGTGTGGCACAATGTAGCACGCGCAAACAGGTAGTGATGGACATGATGCGATTTCTTTCACTGGGATTTGTAATGATCAATGTGTACTCATCATGGATGTATGTAGTTTTTAATTATGAATGTAATCTACCACCATTGAGTTTTGAGTCGGGACATTTAATTTGTTATGCCCATATTTGTAAAATATGCAAGACAGGTTTGAAGCTAGGCCGAAAAAATGAACATAGGACAGAAAATAGAGGTAGGCCAAAAAATTATGCTTGGTCAAAAAATGAAAATAGGCTGTAAACATAAGGTAGGATGGAAAAATGAACTTAATTCAGAAAATGAAGATAGGACAGAGAATCAAGTTCAAGTCTCCCCACTTTTGTTTAAAACAATGATTAGTAAACAAATAAAACATATTTAAATAGTTTTTTAATAATATAATATCATATCGTCAAAAAAATGACGAGAAAAAATACGTAGCATTATTCTTTAACAAATCATTCAACAAACATCAACAATTCCAACTTTAAGGCCTCAACCTATATATGTTAGACATAAATGTTTAGTCTTGATTCGTAATTACATATATCATAATTGATTAACATCCCAATGATGCATTCCTATCTCTTGGGTCCAAAAGACTTTCAATGTCTCCCCAAATGTTCGAACGGTCGAACAAACTTATGCTCTTTCTAAATCTCAAGAAAAATGTTATTTTTTCCAAAAAGATAATATCAAAGAGTATTTAGACAAAGGGTATAAATACATACATGTTGGTTCAGTATAGATTGCAGCCAAACCTCTAACCAGAAGAGGAATAAATGCATCTGTACTTTTCTGTTTAAGAGATGCCAGGGTCAACAATTTTGAAACTAGTATTCTTGGAATGATTCAGTCCTCTCTTTCCGCTATTTTTGGTATCAGAGCCATCTGGTATCTAATTGTTGCAATTACTTCTCTTCATTTCATTTATCTTGTTATTCCACAACCCCCACCCTGAGTTCTTACTTTCATTAGTTCAGTATCTTTTCTGTCTGTCTAGTACCCTTGGTATGTCCTGTTTGTCAGAGAGCGTGAGGGCAGTTTGGGTTGTCGGGTCGAGAAAAAATGGTGATCGTAGACCCCTGAAGTGCAAAGGTCGGTGTTGTCTAACAACAAAATGAATAGGATGTTTAGATCTAATTCAACTATTAGTTACAGGTCGTCCAGACCACCAGACATAGTAAATGAAGAAGACTGTTCTTTGAAGAGACAATTTCTATTCCCCCTGTTTTGGAAAATTGGTAAATCCCCAAACTTCCTGTGAATACTATTTATCAGACCTCTTGGGTCCAAAAGACTTTCAATGTCTCCCAAAATGTTCGAACGGTCGAACAAACTTATGCTCTTTCTAAATCTTAAGAAAAATGTTATCTTTTCCAAAAAGATAATATCAAAGAGTATTTAGACAAAGGGTATAAATACATACATGTTGGTTCAGTATAGATTGCAACCAAACCTCTAACCAGAAGAGGAATAAATGCATCTGTACTTTTCTGTTTAAGAGATGTCAGGTTCAACAATTTTGAAACTAGCATTCTTGAAATGATCCAGTCCTCTCTTTCTGAAGGACCAGTTCATTTTAATTGTTTTCCTGATTTAACTCTTTCATTTGATGATGATCATATTATCAAGGTTTTAACTTTGAACATACTGACATCTGGTTATGATATGATCAAATGTAGTAGACCTCTTACTTTGATTTTTCAGATTTATTATCGTCTTTTAAAAACGAATTTTGACCCAAAAGCAATTGCAAAACCTTCTACTGGTAGTACTCTCCTGATTCAGTTCTAGTGATTCAGAATATCACT
This sequence comes from Juglans regia, assembly GCF_001411555.2. NCBI lineage: Eukaryota > Viridiplantae > Streptophyta > Magnoliopsida > Fagales > Juglandaceae > Juglans > Juglans regia. The sequence continues at coordinate 13,410,131 of NC_049910.1, forward strand.
CTGAATCTGAAACTCCTGGTCCTTCTGATCCAAACCTGGGTTGCAATTGTGATAGTACTTGTTGTAAGCCTCCTGGTCAGACAATTAATGTTTTGACAAAGGCTGAAGAATAAGAAAATCTCTTGCTAACCCTGATCTCCCAAATTACTAATCCTGAACTTAAAGAAGATAATAGTCCGCCAAGAACCAGAGACTTCTAAGCAAAGGATTAATTTTCAAGAAACCTTGGAGAGATTGCAAAAGAAAAAACCCAAGGAGATTTCTACCTCTGGATTACAACATGAAATAAATTATGTTAAAAAATAACTTGTTGAAGTCAGATCTGAGGTAAGCAACCTCAAATCTGAAAATGAAGTTTTAAAACTAGAATTTTTGTTGTTTAAAATAGACAAACAACTTGATCAAGATATTCCTTCTGACAATGAACAAACAAATGATTCTGGTTCAAGCCAAAATAATGTGGCTACTGACAACCAGATATGTTTAATCCGTCAAACCATTCCTCCTAAATGGTTTTCAAGGGTTACTATTGTCGTTTAACATGATTTTCACTTCTCTGTAGTTGCTATGATTCACTCCGGATCAGACCTGAATTGTATTCAAGAAAGATTAATCCCTAGCAAATACTTTGAGAAATCTACTGAGAGATTGTTTTCGACAAATGGATCTCAAATGAAGATCAATTATGAGCTTAACAATGCTCATGTTTGCCAAGACAATGTTTGTTTTAAAATACCTTCTGTTTTGGTCAGAAATATGTTTGACAAAGTGATTTTGGGTATTCCTTTTATCTCTTCTTTATATCCCTTTTTGACTGAGAAAGATGGTATTACTACTGATCCATTTGGTCAGAAAGTTAAATTCAAATTTGCTTCTCGTTTTGAAATTGATCAAGATAAAAGTTTGAAATCTTTAATTCTTGCAAAAGAAAAACTTTTGAATTTCCTCCAACAGGAGATCAAATATAAAAAGATTTCCGAACAATTATCTTCCCCTTTACTACTTTCAAAAATTGATGATTTCAATAAAAAATTGATTTTTGATGTCTGTTCTGATTTACCCAATGCTTTTTGGTATAGAAAGAAACACATCGTTTCTCTTCCCTATATCAAAGGTTTTGATGAAAATACTATTTCGACTAAAGTCAATGCTATTCAGATGAATAGCAAGACTTTAGAATTTTGCCAAAAAGAAATTGAAGATCTTCTTAATAAAAGGATAATTAGACATAGTAAGTCCCTGTGGTCTTGTCCTACCTTCTATGTCCAGAAAAATGTTGAGCTAGAACGGGGAACCCTTCGATTAGTCATTAATTACAAACCCTTTAATAAAGTCTTAGAGTGGATTAGGTACCCTATTCCGAACGGAAATGACTTAATTCACAGGTTGAGTGATGCCATAGTCTTCTCCAAGTTTGACCTAAAATCAAGATTTTGGCAAATCCATATAGCAGAGTCGGATAGGTATAAGACTGCTTTTGTTACCCCTTTTGGTCACTAAGAGTGAAATGTGATGCCTTTTGGTCTCAAAAAGTCCCCTAGTGAATTCCAAAATATTATGAACGACATTTTCAATTCATTCACCCAATTTACCATCGTCTACATAGATGATGTTCTTGTTTTTTTAAAATCTATTGATAAAGATTTGAAACATTTTTACTCGTTTCTTGACATTATTAGGTTAAATGGTCTTGTTGTTTTTGCAAAAAAGATCAAATTGTTCCAACCAAAATTAGATTCATTGGTTATGATATTTCTTAAAGCAAAATCAAACCCATCCAACGAGCCATTGAATTTGCTGACAAATTTCCTGATATCATCATTGACAAAAAAACAATTGTAAAGGTTTTTAGGATCTCTCAATTATGTTGCTGATTTCTACAAGGATATGAAGAAACAATGTCGTCCTCTGTTCAAAAGACTTCTATCCAATCCTTCTCCTTGGACAACAACTCATACTGCTCTAGTAAGGAAAATCAAGGCACATGTTAAAACTCTTATGTGCCTTGGAATCCCTACTTCTGATTCATTTAAAATTGTTGAAATAGATGCCTTAGACATTGGTTATGGTGGCATTCTAAAACAATGTGTTTCACCAGGCTCTTCTAAACAAATTGTTCGCTTCCATTCTAGAGTCTGGAACCCTGCACAAGAAAATTATAGTACCATTAAAAAAGAAATTTTATCTATGGTACTATGTATTTCCAAATTTCAATTTGATTTACTTAATAAAAAATTCCTAGTAAGGATTGATTGTAAAAGTGCTAAATTTATTTTAGAAAAAAATGTTCAAAACATTGCATCAAAACATATTTTTGCACGCTAGCAAGCTATTTTAAGCGTTTTTTATTTTGATATTGAATATATCAAAATTTCTCAAAATTCTATTCCTGATTTTCTTACCCGTGTATTCTTGCAGAATCCTCAAGATGAGCAAGAAAAAAGGAAAAGAGAAGTAGACTGCTCCTCCCCCTCCCATTCCTGATAAGAAAACTATCAAGAATAAGACTGTTTCAACCCTTGCTTCAAACAGTTTGTAAATTGCCAATAGGTTTACCCCTCTTGGTAAGATAATCCAGCCACCCACTTTTGCTTCAAAACTTGCTGCTAATTTTGACCCCTATGCCAAAGCAATTGCGTCAAAAACTACTTCTGCTTTTGCTACCCAGTATTTCCTCCCAAAAGGAAAAGCTGAGTACATTAAAAAAGCATACCCCACCCACTTGTTTTACATTGAGCCGAATAGATCTGCCCAAACAGATTTATTCAAAATTGCTTCATCTTATTTTCCCCTAGGATTTCATTGGATTCCTGAAGATTCTACCAAGAACCTCCAATACTACTCCAGTATTCTAATCCTGACTGATTCAATTATCATAAAGCCAATTTATGATAAAACTGAAAACTATAAATTAATTTATCACAGTGCCTACATCCTCCAAGTCCTCAATGAGGAAGAATGGGGAACAAACCCATTCACTCCTAAGAGACTAGGAAAAACAGACACTGCTTTCACTTATCATGACTATATCACTGCCTGGCATCGATTCATGTTTTTTCAGGTACCAGATATGAGTCATTCATGGTTTCTAAATTTTGACAAGAAATTCAAAGGAAAACTCCCCTACTGGTTCCTCCGTTGGTGGGACAAATTCGGACCAATCCTTGAGAATTTTCCTAATGAGCTCCTCCGAGCTTTCAAATGTTATTCTAATGTAGCAACCATTAAACTTAATAGGCATATGCAAAAATTCCCTTACAATGTCCATTTTTACCAGAAGTACAAAGTACCCTGGATAATGAAATAGAAATATGAAAGACATGCTGATATCATGGTTAGGTATTGCTGCACAAAATGGTGGGATAGGTTTCCCTATACCCAACAAATAATTGAATATGTGATAAGAGATTTCTCCCAAACTGCTCCAGATTTGCAGGACAAAAAGGAATTCCCAGAAATCACATATGGTTCCCTTGTTTCAACTGGATATCCACAAATCCAGGCCTCTGCTTCACCAACTACTTCCTATAGAGGAAAAGCCACAAGCAGTTCCTATAAGAAAAAGTCCTCTAAGAAGAATGCTCTTGAAGGATTTTCTAAAAAGGATTTAGTTCAGCTGCTAAGAAAATCTCTAGAAAATGATTCTAAAGAAGATAATAATTCAGAAGCATCCTCAGAGGCTTCCATTAATGATCCTTACAAATACTTTGGCCATGATTCTCCAGATACCCCAAGACTATCTGAAGATTAATCATGCTATTGTTGAAGACTGACCGTCCAAAAGACTGATCGAGCTTTTCAAAAAGTTCACTATTGAAAGGCTGACCGTCTCAGACTGATCGAGCCCTTCTTTTAATAATTTAACATTTTGTGTCAAAAGCAGATTCCGCAACGACACAATAATGGCCTCTGCACTGCCACTATATGCCAAAAGAAGTCACTCACAAAGACAGCTGAAGACATAAAGTTGACAACCAGACTATACCCGTGCTCAAATAGTATTTACTGTTCACTCACGGACCTACTTTTACTATTCTCTTTAATTATTGTAAATAGAAACTCCTTGTGCTATAAAAGGAGAACCATGCTTCAGAATTAGGTAGAGCTCACTCACCTCATTCTATCCTCTATATCTCTTACCATGTCCTTTCTCTGTTACCATATTTTGCTCTCACCCTGTTCCAATTACTGTAAGTGCAAATCTGCACTATCTGTTTTGAAAGCTTTGTAATTTTACTAAACTTTATGTTAATGTTATTTTGTTCATATAATCTATTTTGCTTTGCATACATGCATATGGTCGGTTTAACAGCCTGCATATTATTGTGCATACTCTGATCTAATTACTTGCTCCCCTTCCTTCTCTTCTTCTTCAGTCTCCCTTTATTTCCGCTATTTTTGGTATATATATATATATATATATATATATATATATATATATATATATGATGGGGTTCTCTATCCAGTAAATTAAATGTTTATTTAAACCGCAAAGGAATCTTGGTTTCCAAGATGGAGACTGAGTCGAGTTTTTCAATCTACCATATGACAAATGCGCACCGACCCCTGCTCTGAATTTTTGTTTCTATATACTGTTACAAGAAGAAGATGTGATGCTTCCATGAATTAATAAAGCTTTCTCCTAAGCCATTCTTCTCCCTTCCTTCCATGATTCCATCGCACTTTACTTTTTATGTCCATAAAAACCTACGTGTTTTTCTTTATTTCTTATTTTTCTGATTTCAAGTATCATAAAAGCCAATCTAACTTGTTTCGGATATCTACACCATAAACGCGTGCCACCTACGAAACAATCCATAACCTTCTAGACTGCTAGAGTGACTATATTCACGCTAGGGGTGTAAAATGTCCCTGCCCTGAGTGTCAACGTTCAGGGAAGAACACGAACCCGAGAACTCGCCCGAATCTCTTCCGTGCACCTCCTCAGCATGGATTAGATCTCAGATTTCGTCCCAGTTCAACTTCATCTTACCTGCAAAATTACTCACAGCCATTCTCATAGTCTCCCAACTATTCAACAATGATGTTAACATGATTAATGCTCAAATCTCATCATCAAACTCATTCTTGACTAACGACAATTAATTTATGATAGTATTGAAATCACTCAAGTGTTAGGCAACTGACGTACCTTCTACCATCTTGAGGTTGAACAACTTTTTTTTATGAGATGCACCTTATTATTTGCCGACGGTTTTTCATACATACGTGACAAAGCCGCTATAAGTTCTGTTGTAGTCTTTTCCTTGATAACATTATGTTCAACTGATCTCGACAAGGTCAGTTGAATGACCCCAAGACCTGTTAACCTACCAGGTTCCAATCAACATTTTCCATGATGTCCGACTTCTTCCCTAGTAGAGGAACATAAATTTTCTTCCCATAAAGATCATAATCCTCAATCAGCATTCTCCAATATCCTAAATATGTACCATCAAACTTCTCTATTCTAGTTACCTTCACTTATTCCCTTTTCATCGTTCTTACTCAAGCCCAAGCCTGAAGTTCTGATACCAACACCCCAAGTTCACACCAACGATGTCATAGACAAGTAACATGCAACGAGAAAAATAAACAATCACATAACACAGAATATATGTGGTTCGACAATGTGCCTACATCTGCAAAATTGTAGGGGATTTTATTCAAAGGGGAGTTTACAATACACTGTGAGAACACATGGTTTCTCTCTCCTCACTATCACTTCCTCTCTTTCTAGCATCTTTCCTTATCCTCCAAGGAATTCTACTGTCCTATGTTCCTCAAGCAACCCACATATGCTTTAAATAATACATATATAAATACTTATGTATATAAATGGCACGGAAAAAATCCTAAGGTGGTTTATTCACTCTAGCGGAGTGTCGAGCGCGTCTCGAACAAACTCTTTGCCTGAGCTTCACTCGAGCTACTTGCCGCTCAAGCCTTAAGTGAACTCTCTGTTTGAACTTCTCTCAAGCAACATATCGCACGACTGTCAAGCGAACTTTCTATCTGGTGTTTTTTCAGCTCACAAACCAAACTCCACAAACCCAAGATGGTCATCCAAATCACTTGAAGACATTGGCTTACTCATTTAATTAAGACTAAAACAAGACAATTAGATAGTTAATTATTGACCCTGTAGAAATAGACTTCATGCTATCAAAATTATATATATTATATATAAAGTGGTATCTCACTTGTTTTGATATATATATATATATATATATTACTCTATATATTACTCTATATTCATGCACGCTTAACCTACAATAAATGAGCAAGGTAGGTAACCTTAGATTACTCAAACCTATCTCCTACGTATTTTAATATGATTTAGCAAATTAGTCAACAACGTGAAAATATTCTAATTAATTTAAGCCCTCAATTACCTATGTATGTTAGGCAGAAATGTTGTGCCACATGCAATTTTTTATTATACATTACATATATCCAATAATGCATTCTTCGTCTTATATGTGATGGGGTCCCTGGCTAGCTAAATGTTGTTTAACGCTGCTTTTGAAACCCACAAGTGCCTTTAAGATCGATCCGACGGATGCAAAAGCAAATTTTATGCAAATAGTTATTTCCATGCCAATTCTTTATATACTTAATTCATCAATGAAGTGGGTCAGCAGTAATGAAAAGTGTTATTAGTATTTTAACTTCTTCTTTTTTTTTTTATAATTATTGTGAGGGGGTAAAATACACCAGGCTCAAAATAGTTCTCAAGGCTCAGACATCAAGGGGCCATTACTAGAAGACAAAGGAAGAGAGATGAAAAATGGAGAGAGGGAAAGGGGACAGAGAGCGGACGGGGGAATGCAAGGGGTAATATGTCAAAAGAGAAAATGAGTGTTTTGATGTAACGTAAAGGAAAGTGACATAAAGCAAAGAGGGGGCAGGAGATAAAAGGTTCAAGGACCGCCCGACCTCCTAGGTGTCCGAATAGGTGGGCAGGTCACTTGACTGTTCGTCCAACTTTCGTACTCACTTTACGCGGTTAAGTACATCTCCCACCATAGCCGAGCTACGCGCTTGCGCCCTACACATCTTACATGGTCGAGCCCATCTCCCACCATACCAAAGCTACGTGATCGAGCCCTGTGCATCCTACGCGGTTGAGTACATCTCCCGCCAAACTCGAGCTATGTGCTCGCACCCTATGCATTCTACATGATTGAGTACATCTCCCGCCATAGTAGAGCTAGGTGCTCGTGCCCTACGCATCTTACGCCGTCAAGCCCCTCTCCCTCCATAGCCGAGCAACACGTTTGCATCCTATGCAGTTGAGTACATGTCCCGCCATAGCCGAGCTACGTGCTCGCGCCCTACGCATCTTATGCGGTTGAGCTCCTCTACCGCCATAGCCGAGCTACATGCTCGCACTCCATGCGATCGAGCCTACCTTCGCTTACCTTACCAAGACGGCTTTGCGCTTGCACTCTACGTAGTCGAGCCCATTTCCAGCCTAATGCTGCGCTTGGAAATATTTACTGTTTAACGCTAGAGGAATGGATGGTGCAGCTCCCGAAATTTATTTCTCTACGAATGGGGGCAGATCAGTTCGATTGCATATTTTACCTTTGGAGATTCTAAAGGTCTTTTTTGGAACTGTGTGGGGGTAAAATACACCAAGCCCAAAATGGTTCTCAAAGCCCAGCCCATCAAAGGGTCATCACTAGAAGACAAAGGAAAAGAGAGGGAAAGGGGACAGAGAAGGGACAATGGAGGGCAAGGGGTAATGTGTCAGGAGAGAAAGTGAGTGATTTGACGTAAAGTAAAGGGAAGGGACATAAAGCAAAGAGGGAAGAGGAGATAAAAGGGGCAATGCCTATGGTTTTAGGGAGTTTTGGACAGTTGGAGGGATTTTTGGCTAGGCTTCTTGGGAGGACTTCATCTTCTTCAACCTCACGACAGAGAGACTCTAGGAGAGGAGAGGAGAGAAATCATATCTCTAATGTACAATGAGGACAAGAGACCATGAGAGATTCTAAACAAGCATATTATAGTAGAATCTCCCCTCCCCAAACCCCCGTAGACGTAGGCCTAGTGCCGAAGCACGTAAATCTGTGTGTCCATCTCTACTTATTTTGTTTGCATTTAATGTTTCAGTGCAATGGCGGTATGCGCGGAACCTGTCTGACACACGGACCACACGTGGGCAGTATTCCCCAGGAAATTAATGTAAAAGTTAAATTAATATTATTTTTGAGATTTATTTGGAAAAAATATGAGTTAGTTTTTAGAAAGAGAGAAATTATAAAGAAATTGATCTAGCCTAATGACACTTATACCTTTGTTTGACCCTCATGGAGTATGGAGGACATTTAGGACCGAACCGCTATGTTTCAGTTTTATATTTTTGAAAATTAATTACGTATCAGTTATCTTATGATATTGGTTTTAACGGTTCTAGTCTAGTTCGATTCGATTTTTTAGTTTTAAAAAAATAAAAAATTTCTTTATAAAAAAAATTTGTTTTATAAAAAATCTGTTTTATTAAAAATCTGTTACTATTTATAAAAATCTACTTTATAAAA